>NC_048305.1:62825539-62840832 GCF_013100865.1 Trachemys scripta elegans
TATGCATCCGAAGAAGTGGGCTGTAGTCCACGAAAGCTTATGCTCTAATAAATTTGTTAGTCTCTAAGGTGCCACAAGTACTCCTGTTCTTCTTTTTGCGGATACAGACTAACACGGCTGTTACTCTGAAACAAAAAGGATTTGTGACTATTTTCACAAATAAAAGGGTTGCTGTTATACATTGTCATTGTCTGTGACTATTCAGGTTATTCGTCTGAAAATTCATACTAGAAATTCTTTACCTGCTGTTTGTTTGTCACTGGGTATTCTGTTTACAATCATTTCATTCATCCACTCAGGGAACAAAAGTAAAACTGTGTGATTTAGGTGCCCAGTCATGCACAGTGACAGAATATTCACTATTATTCAAAGTTTGCTATTTGTGAACAACCCAAGTATTAAATAATTGATGTGGTTGTTTCTGGTTTCTATAATCTCAAGCAAAGAGAGACCAGGCCCTGCACAGACTTATACATATGCTTTGATTTGAGCATGAAAGTAACCCTATTTATTTGAACGAAACTACTAGCATGCTTATAGTTAATCATATGTGTAGGTGTGTGCAGGACTGGGAGCCCCAGTTCCTTATTTTGCAAGAAGTAACTCATCCATTCCTGATCTATCCCCTCCGTTCCATACACAAAAAGTGTTGAAGATGAGGATCTGACCATTTGAATAACTAAGGTAGCATGCTACCTTATGTTCTTATATAGCAAATTTTGGGATGATACTATAGATGTAATTGTACAGCTACAGTGGTTCTGCTATAGTAATTAACCGTTGAGATTATTTTTTCCATCTTGATCTGTTTTTCTTCATTAGACTCCTTTGGGATATTACAGGGTACAAGTGATTGAACTCTCTGACAATTTACCTCTGATAATAGATGTTACAACTGAAATGAACAAAGACATTCTTAATGGAGGAGAAGCGGGGGAAGATCTTTAGTAGCATCATTTGTTTTAGCTGAAAATTCTAGAATTTGAAAGTAGTACACTGAAAATCAAAAAGATAATACTCTGACTAATGTTATGACTGATATTAACTGAAGTCATTCAGGCTGCATTTTGTCATTGAAGAAAGTAATCTGAAAAAAAATGACTCAGACTTTGCTATTTAGCACTTTTGTTTACAGCAAAACATTAAAGCACATGATTGAGTTAAGTGCAGGAGTTTGATTCAGTTTGACTCTCACATGCTTAAAGTTAAGCATGTGCTTTGCTGGATTGGGGGCATGAAAACTTGCAACATTTTCAATGGAATATTACAGAATGAAACAGAATTTGGTCTTGTATAATGCCTTTCACACATGCCTTTACTGAGAGGAATTGGAGACTGAGAGAACCAAATTATGCATTCTTTTTGAAAGGAAAAATGCACAGAAGGGACTACATTTTAAAGTTTAATCTAAATGATATTGATGTGCAAAACTGCCCTGTTATTACATACAGTAGAGCACAAGATAGCATAAAAAAAACAAAACCTTGAAGTAACAGAGTACCAGTAGCTAATTGGCCTGTTTTCTAATCCTTATGTTACATTTCTTACACTGGTACCCAGAAGATTTGGAAACTCCTTGAAATATTTTTGTATTAAAATTATTTTAAATATCTCTGATGTTAAAGACCATTAAAATGCAGCATACTAATATATTCTGCCACAGAGTTGACCCTCTGTGCTACTAGGTCATCATGGCTGGGAGAGCATGGTTTCCATCATGCTAGCTGCAGGGTCAGACTGCAGTGAGGGTGGGATGGGGGAGAGAATCAGACTGTTCCTAATTTGTACTGTAATGGTAGGACAACAGACAATGGCTGAGCATTGTTTCTAGAGGATGCTTGGGTTAATTAGGGGGTTGAAGGGAAAAAGGTAAATTAAGGGATCTGAAAACTCTAAGGGTGATATTTTAAAATGTGCTAATTAGTCAGTCCTCTACTTTTAGAGGACCAGGGTTCAAAATGAGATTAGATCAAATTTGAGTGTAGACAGTTTCCATTTAGTCCCTTGTGAACTCTTGCTGATGATGTGTGTGTGGAGCAATTGGAGGAAAACCAAAAACAAACAAAAAATCCTTCTACTCTTCCCCCTCCCCCATATTTAAACGATAATATGGAACCTGACTCATTACATAATGTAAATTTTTTAAGTAATATTGAAGATGAGATAAATCCACCAGTGTTCTAAATTAAAGAAGACACTTTATCTTTATTAAAATACTGCCATAGTCTGGCAAGGTTTAAAATGTTTTATTAAAATCCTACTAGAATTTCATGTTCTGTGCTTGTAGTTTCATTCCCAAATTGTCAATTATCAGAATATTGCTGGGTAAATAGAATACATCCTGTCTAACTAACCTGCACAACTTGCCTGATTCAGTGATATCACAAACACTGAATTGTGACAACACAGTTCATCACCATGGAAACAACACTTACGTGATCACAAGCACAGGATTGTTCTAATACCTAAAAAAAAAAAAAAGTGAAAGAAAAAAACAAACTTGTTCTTTAGAAAGTAAAAATGCAAATATAGTGGTAATCAGCAATAAAAAAGAACAGTACAGAAAAGAACATGGCAAAATACTTTATTAATTATTGACATTTTGTATTGTGTGTGACCATGCAAACTCACTTCATCCTATAATCTTTTTTTTTTTTCTTAAAACTATCATCAATAACAATTTTACAATTAGGAGGCTAGATTGTAACTTGGACTATAAACCAAAGCGGGGGAGAACTCCTGCTCATGCCCCTGCACTTGGCTCTAGGTGTACAGAAGTAAATGGGGGCTGCATGACTGGTTATTACTTAAGTTAAGTGGCTGGGAAATAAAATGTATTAACAAGACCTCTTTATCTAAAGGCATAGGATAATCTTAGTAATAAAGAGGAATTATGAGTGGTATTAAAAACACACATCTTCATTACAAAATTTTCTTTAAAATATCCTTCTCCATTTCTTAGTTATGATAGTAGTGTTTATTTCATAAGAACATAAGAACAGTCATACTAGGTCAGACCAAAGGTCCATCTAGCCCAGTATCCTCTTTTTTGACAGTAGCCAATGACTGGTGCCCCAGAGAGAATGAATAGAACAGGTAATCATCAAGTGATCCATCCCCCGTTGCACATTCCCAGCTAATGGCAAACAGAGGCTAGGGCCACCATCCCTGCCCATCCTGGCTAATAGCTATTGGTCGACCTAGCCTCCATGAATTTATCTAGTTCTTTTTTTAACCCTGTTTGGTATTGGTCTTCTCAACATCCTCTGGCAAAGGTTGAAACTCACAAAGTAAGATGCCCATATTGTCATGCATTATGGGCCTGAACCAATACACAGTCAAGAGACAGGTTTCAAAGTAGCAGGTGTGTTAGTCTGTATCAGCAAAAAGAATGAGGAATACTTGTGGCACCTTAGAGACTAACTAATTTATTTGGGCATCAGCTTTTGTGGGCTAAAACCCACTTCATCAGATACATGGAATGGAAAATAGTCAAGAGAATGGAAGGTTGTTCAATGCCAAATGAATCAGTGGAACAGGTCTAGTTTTAAGAGAGAGAGAAATCTACCATATGTTATTACTGTTTCTCCTGCCTTCACTACAGTGTGGGGAGTGAAATTCAAGGCATTGGGCCACCAATGCATGTGCCTGGTCCAGGATAGAGTAGAAATTGAAATACAGATAGGCCATAGCCCTAAAACAGGCTCAGACACCCCTAAACTTTGTGAATATTTCATGAGAAACTGCTACAAACATTGTGGTTGGCTCTCCAACACTCCTCCATAGAAGGCAGAAGTAAAAATTCAGTATGAACTTCCTCAAACACATCCTGTGATCATCAGGGCTGGAGCACAGGACTTTTAGCACCAAAATAGAGGCCTCTATCACTTGGACTGAAGGAGTGTCTCAATGTATTGGTGCTGTGTAGCAGGATATTTACTGACGGGTTTCAGTGAGGATGAGGGAAACATAATTGTGGCAAAACACCAAGCCACCTGGCAACACTGCTATACAGCTGGCAAAGTTGCCAATGCCTCATTGATCTGTAAGTGACAAGGGTTGTTAGAGCAGAATATTGTTCTAGTCCAAGTAGTGACACCACTGTGAGCACTAGGCTCATAGCTACAGGACCAAGATACTTTCATAAACCAAAATAAGTGACATAAATAAATGATATATCAATGACATCCTCTCCATTTTTGCTGTGAAAGAGGGAAAGCTTGGGAAAATGCTATCCCTGTTCTTTCTGGCTATGGTACTGATGAGCTTGCTCGCCATAACTGCTGCCTCTTTCATTATTACCAGCTAAAAGGAAGGTACCATGGGTCTCTGGGCTGGAGCTAGGACACTCTCACTAATAGTTTCTTGGCTGAACTTTCTATGGCCGTGGGTGATTCTGATGAAATCTGTGGTAAATCCTCCAGTAAGTAGCAGAAGAGGATGTGGATCATGTGGTTGGTGAAAAACTCCAAGAGAAGAGACCTTGTCAGTGCAGGTAAATAATCCCAGACCCTTCAGAACTTTTAACTAGCTGGAACTGAAAACAGTGAGAAAGGCATGCAGCATTTTCTTACATTGCTTGAAGGGAAATTCATATCAGTAAAGATGAGAGAAATGACATGCTTATCCAATGCCAAAAAGTGTGGGAAATGTGGTGACTGCGTGCAAGCAACGTGTCCCTGAGAATTAATCATATCTCAAAAGCCATAAGCACTAAGGTGGATGAGCTCAAAGGAAGCCATGAATTATGGATGCAGATTACACAGATTACATTGTTGAGAAAAAATCTTCTTCTAATAAAGAATAAAAACTATGTAGTAGGAAAATAATATCCCTTTCCAGATTAAGAATGGAATCTGTGGGAATAGGCAATTTTATAGAACTGATCAAGGGTCTTCTGCCCATCTCCGCTTAATAGCAATCATTGTCAGAATATCATATCAGCACATCATTTAGCTTTTCAAAGGCCCAAAGGATACTGGTTAATATAAAGCACAAGGCAGCAGAATAACCCACATTTCTCTTGCTCCCCAATGAATAGCTTTACACCTGACTTTTTTTGCTTCTGAACTATATATGTTTTATTTCTTTCATGGGATGACAAAAGGAGTTAGTTCTGTAGAGAATTAAATAGCCAGTATCTACCTATCATCTTCTTGCATCTTCATTCCTGTGCAATCCACTGTCTCTGAGAAGGGCACTGGAACCGAGTCTAAATTATTACCTCTAGCAACATTAATTTACTCATAATTATTTACCATTGCTGTAGGGGAGCATGCCATGGAGTGTGGTTACAATTTGGATTTTGCCTTTCCTACTTTCAGCCCTACTCCCAAATACACACAAAGCCCTGGCGTACCAGAGCTCCAGTGGCTTTTGGTATTAAATGTAATATGACCCAAAATATTTGGCTTCTACAGAATACTCTAATATATCAACAGTGACTAAAACATCACCATACAGTAGATGGGGAAAGAAACATTTTGTACAGCTACCCCTTTTTGGGAGGGGGGACAAGTCTAAGTAAAAAAATCATCATTCTTTAAGAATAAGCCTAGCATTTCTTTCATCTTACATATTTTTCTGAATAACTGATGTTCCCCACAATTGTTCATGCGACTCACAGCTGTTGTCATCCAGATTTGTACCAGTTTCATGACCTTTACCATGTCTGTTGACATTCTGTTTATTTCCCAAGTCCAGATGTCACTTAATAATAAGAGTACTTTCTCTGAACAGACACTTTGCTAGCACACGTGGTCAAAAAAATGATATTTTGAGAAGAGATTTTTTTTTTTGCTATAAGCTGTTGCCTATTCCTGTCAGACGTATAACCTCAAGCATATCATGTTTACATCAATTAGATAGCATTTCATACATTCCACACTTGTCAGTCTTCTGATATTTTTCCTTCTCACTGTGATGAAATGTATAAAGGCAAGAGTGCAAAATATTTTTGTTAAATATGTATTGTACAAAGTACAACATGTTTGTTTCTTTAGTTTGGTGCAGTTGCTAAGTTATATGCTATTGAACCATTCCAGAATACTTATATGTTTATATATGAAACATATGATCCTACTGGCAGGCTTTGCTTCCTGAGCGTCTCCCGGGTCACTCCCAATACCAGTATTGTTTCTCATGCCTGTCTGGGAAAGTTGAGTGAAATGGTTCAACTCAGTTGTAGGAGAAGCATAGATGGAAGAAAAAGGGTAAATGCTGGAGTAGATGCTGCCTGAAGGACTATGCTGTAGTCTTAAAGTCTGAACTAATATTATGGGGTGTGGATTTAATTTCTCCAGCTCTCCCTATTTTACAACTGCAGTAACCATTTCACTGAGCTTTATGTGGATGAAGAAAATTTTCACCCATAATTCATTGTCATCCAACTAATTTGAGATCTGTACAATATCTGCTTATGGTCATATAAGAGTATATTTACAGGTTCTGCCATTTCAATTCTCCCCCCCCCCCCAAAAAAAAAATTGGAAAGGAAATGAATCTTGATATCTAACTAAAAGTACTTGTATATTTTAGAAAATTTTACTATCACTGCCCCATGGAGAGAGAATCAAACCTGCAGGGGGGAAAAGAAGTGGTTACGCCCCACAGTCAGCTAAAGAGTAGGCTATGGGAAAGAGTAGTCTATGGGTGGTGAGAGAACAAATGGAAGGACTGAAAGGGTGGTGAGAAAAAGCATATGGGTCATAGTGAATGCAGGAAGAAAGAATAGAGGGTGAATGGTAGAGTGACTGGAGGGCAATGGAGAACCTGAGAGAGGAGGAAGCTGTTGGAGAAGATCCAATGCAAAGTTTAAGTTAGCATTCTGTGCTATAAGTGCATTTAACTCACTGACAGAATAACCGGTCAACAAGCTTCTAGAATTGTCTCTTGACTGACTACAACAGACTGTGTGGCTATCTGTAAGGTGTTTCATGCATTTAAAGTTAAATACATCCTGGGACTCATTTGTTTAAGAAATGTTTATTTTGAAGGGATTTTTCTCTGTAAGCATTTTCCTTCAGTCACCTCCTGTGGTGTTTTTAATGCCCTCTTTTCTTAGGATTTGATCAGAAGCCCATTGACGTCAATGAAGAAACTCCACTGATATCAGTGGCAATGGATCAGGTCCTTACATCTCTTGCTGTTACAACTTATACTATCATGTCAAGCATGACCACCCTGAACACTCAACTATTACATCTACCTGCAAAATAGAAATCAGGGACACAAGATTTCAGCCCTGAACTCTTTATAAATAGAAAGAGGAGTTAATGGTGGTGACAAATTAAGTTTAGCTTAAATAAGTTCCCTTGTTAGGATTGGTATTGAGGGCTCCAGGAGCCAGCTAGGATAAAGGCACAAAATGGAGTCTTTTGCAGCAGCTGCTGGGAGAAATGTACTGGGTAAATGCTTAGGTCCAGGTCCACAAAGGTATTTAGGTGCCTAACTTTTGCAGAAGTTAGGAGCCTAAATATCTTTGTGCATCTGGGCCTTTGTGCTTGGGGGGAGGGGGGATGAAATTCTCCCACTCCCAGGGAAAGATTCTCTGCTGCATTTCTTTTCTGGCTCTTTGACTCATTGTGGCCCCTGCATGTTGTTCCAGTAATGCATAGGAACAAGAAAAGAGGGCAGAATCAGCACTCCTTAATCTTCATCTGTAGCAGTTTCCCCCCCCCCCCCCCCCGGTTTCTATTTTAGTGTTACGATTTAACACTGATACAATGCACTGATTTTTATATATATATCATAGGATCAGACCATGAACATATTAATATAAATAGGAGTTTTACCATTATCTACAATAGGTGCAGGACTGACTCCTCTAAACACTTTCAAATTCCAAAATGACCAAAATGAGAAGCAGGAATTTTAAGGGAGTTTTGTTGTTTGTTCTTGGCCATTGAATGTCTGTGTGGAACAGCTTCACATACGTCAAACTAGCTAAAGATCAATAAAAAATCCCCAGAAAAGGTGAATTACGCTAACCCATCGATATGTCAAAAGCAGTTTTAAAATAAAGGTACAAGCTCTTTTCCTGTTGTTGTTGTTTGTCAACCTCAATTATTTTTATCACTTTATTGATTAGCATGGTCCTTTTTATGGATGAAAAGAAAACAAGCTCACAAATTCCAAGAAACTGACAAAAGAAAATGAGCAACACGTAACAGAATAGCTTAATGCTCATTGGGTGATGCTGCACAGTCATCTCAATAATATCAGTGCCATTATGACCATTTATATTCCTGGACACTTAAAATCATATTTATCGTACAACTTCCAAGATATAGACAAATTGCACTTATTTGTGTAACAAAATGCTGACCGTTCAATGCATTTCTCTTTTCAGAAAATGAAAGGCAGAAACCCAGCTACTTTTCTGACTTTTGCAATTTTCAGCTACAACGTTTGCACCTGAAGAGGTTCCATTTGTTGATTTTAAACTGAATATCCCGAACAAACATTTAAATTTCATAAGAGACTCAGTGTATTGAGGAAGAAACCCATTTGATGATTTAATTTAAAAAATTCCAATAGATGTTACTAGTCTTACATCATTATGAATATTTTATTTATTAACAATCACCTACAGTTACACACACACTCTATCTATCTATCTATCTATCTATCTATCTATCTATCTAGAGTGTCTCATGGATCTCAAAGGGGCAAGCCATGGAGAAAGAACTGATGCCATGATCTTATGCATTGAGTTCAATGGGACTAATCACATTATTAACCTAACTCAACTCAGAAATATAAGCATTTCTGCTTTTCTTGCAAGGTTTTGTTGCAGAATTAATTTATTTCATTGGAAATTTCTCCAGCATAGAGCAGAATATGCAAAATCTGTGGGATTCTGCAACCGGAGATACATTTTTCTAAAATGGAAAATGTTTGTGATTAGTGGCCTAAAACTGTCCAAGAATGGTAAAGGAAATCCCAATTTGATAAATATATAGGCAGTTGCTGTGTGATGTCTAATTGAAGTGATCTGTACTGGAGGGACTCGAGCTCATATCCACAAAGATATTTAGGCTCCTAACTTCATTGTGTTTAATGGAATATCTTTTTGGATCTGGGCCCAAGCCACTGGGATAAATTCAATGAAGTCATGTGGCTGTACAGGATATAAAAATTTCTTTCTCCTTCTTTCAAGCAATGGGGTAGTTTAATCCTGTGTGGAAAGCTCCTCAAGGTTGGAGCCAAGTCTTTGACATATGTTAGTAAAGAGCCACGTGCATACCATATAAAGAGTGATAATGTCAGTTGAATGTGTTAACTGAAATATAAGACTGTTTTTCTATGCATCTAGCAAGAGTCTTAATGAAAACTGGAGCCCACAGTTTCAGTAGCCTTACTGTAGTTCTACAAGGACCAAACACAAATACAAGAACTGGGAGTTCAAAAACAAATTGCCCACACCTCTCACATTTCAAAATACATGAAAATTCAAAAGATAATGTTGTGATGAGGACCATGGAATGCATATGGTGATTGGGATGCATAAATCCTATATTGGTTAATCATGGGTTAACAGGGGCCTGAGCCAGCTAGGGAGGGTCTGTGTCTTTATAATGGAAGGAGGAGAGGGTGATGGGAAAACGGCCAAAGAGGAGATCCAGGTGGCAGTTGAAGTTTGCTCTTTTGGGTTAAAGCCAATGAAAAGCCTGGGGCCAGAGGTAGGTTGTCTTGAGCCAGGAGGAAGCTGGAGGCAATAAATCATAAGGGGTATTTGGACTGACTTTTGAGGGGCTGCAGAGATTTTTGGGGTGGTAGAGAGTGGTGAGACCTGAGTAAAACAAGAATGTTCCTGCAGGGGGAAGAATTATCTCAGGGGATGGAGAGAAATATACTTGGAATACACAGATGTGGAACAGATTCCTGCAGCTACCCCTTACCCAAAGGTGTAAAAACTGGACATCTTAGGAGAAACCCTGGGAGATGTTTCTCATTACAAAGAGCCCAGGAAGGGGCTAAGGAAAAAGCTAATTGTAGGAAGAAGTGGTAACCCCTTTCACAGAACAGGCCTTGGCTGTTAGTCCTGGGGTTCCTGAACTGGAGTCCAGTGTAGACAACTGACCTGGGTAAACCTACCAATCACTGGAAAGGTATTTTATAGCTCCCTGACATATGGGGATAAGAACAATTTAAAACACTGAGAGAAGGACCTAAGGACTACTGGGTTCAAAGTCAGGGAGTTGGAGACATGGTGCAAGATCTTGGAATTGTTTGTTGGACTTTGTTACTTTGGAATTGGTGGAACTAAAATGTGACGTGTCTGGAGGGCTAAGTTGCAAGAAGAGAGACCATCACAGGCCTGCACAACAGTTGGTGCTAGAGAAGAACGATCCTAGCAATGAGAAGATGCTCTTGTGGTAAGTTGTCTCTTACTACATTACATAATTAAAAAAAAAATCTATTAGACATGGTAGTTTGGCAAACATAGTTTCAGAAAAGTAAAGATGTTTCACTCTTTTATGAAGAAACTGGGTATATGATGTTGGGGTAGCCTCCTAGACTTCTTCCACTCAGTTCCCCAAGTACTGAGATTGACTCCAGACTTGTCACGCAGGTTCATTTATCTGGCATACAGCAAAGCTACTCTGAGTTGGTCCGACTCAAACGTAGGGGATAGGTACAAGCTTTACCATACATTCCTTCCTTGTTATACATTTACACATCACATTGCATTCACTATATGTTGCATCACATGTTTTGGGATTGGCTTGGTTACTTTTCAGGAACGAATCCCTATACAGCATGCTCTTTCCATGGACTGTCTGTGTTGGTCTTTACTCTTCTTTTTATCTTTGCATTCCTAGATTCTCTTGTCCATTGTTACCTTGTTCTTAGTAAATGGTTCCATGGGTCTTCCCTCTCTTATCTTAACTAGCTCAGACACTTCATCTTTTAGCTCAAACATTCTGTTTTCAGTCTGCTGATCTAGGATTACCTCCCTAATCCTGTCTTCTAAGAAATGAGGTCTCCCCAAGCTTAATGACTTATGTCAACCCAGGCCTATATATGGTTGGGGATCTTTGTCAATGTTGAAATATCTCCTATGGGCAAAAGATGCTAGATTTTCCTTGAAAGTAATTTTCCATTTCTCTGCCTAACTTAATTTAGGTATAAGGCAGTTGTCACCATGTTAACTATGTGGCAAGCAAACTTCAGGAGCATGAACATTCATACCAAAATATGGCATTTTTATTTCCTATCCTCCTAGAGGAAGATGGTGCAATTTTGTAAAAGTCTTTTAATATGTTATATTCTATTGCTTTCTTCCATGGATGGCAACTCTACTTTTTTAAAAAAAGTGCCTGTTACAGCTAATTCTCAATGTCATTAGACTTGCAATCAGTCCAATCTGTTCTGGCAAGGAGTTCTATATCTGGGGTCTCTCAGACAAGAATGCTTTGTTCCCACTTTACTTTATAGTCAGACTTAGGTTTTTCTAGCTGCAGAAGTCCTGTAGAGCATAGTTCTGTTTGTATATCATGAAGGATAAACTAGGCACTGAAGCAATCAGGTCCCTGTCCATTAAAAGCCTTTTCATGTGGACCAGGTTTTCAAACACCTTTATCAATTAAATAGGGGGGCGATGTAGTTTTTAAAGCACAGCTGTGATGTGTTCTGACTGGCCTTTATTTTTAATGAGGCATGCTGATGTGTGCTGTACCAACTTCAATATCTTAGTAGCTGTCGTGTTCCTCCCGAGGTTGGTGAGTCACAATAACCTGGGAGACAACAAAACGTGGATCACCTGGTTAGGCTTTCATCTGAGAGGCTTCTCTGCTGCTGGAAGAGAATAATTTCTTACCTGTGCAGAGTACTGTATATTACACCTTCACTTTGTACTGTTTCATTGACAAAGTAATAGGAAAAACAAACAGTCGACTGTCCAGCAATAGTCAGACACTGGTGGGGAGTACCAACACTCAGAGCGTGGACACCAAATTCTAGCATACTTCTTTCAAGTGAAAGCTTGACCCCAGTTGGTGAAATGTGCAGCTTACCCACTTTGGAAGAACAGCTAGTGCCAAGAGAATGTATTCAATACATGTCTGAAAATAATGTCTGTAGGGCATAAGTCTGGGTGGGGGCGGGTCATGAAGAATCCGAGATGTTCTATATCTTACACCACCTGAGTCCTTGCTGAACATATTAACAATTCCAGTAACCACCTGTGTAAGTGAACACCCCTAATGCCATAAGTATTTCTGAACATATTAAAGAGCAAAGATTGAGGGAAAAGATGCTTGTCCTTAATGTTCAATGTGAAAGTAGTCAAATCATGGACTATGGAATCCAGGTAAACTTAAATTGCTTCCATTTTAAACAGGATCTTAAGGTTAAAAATAAAATACAATGTAGAATTATCTTTTCATGGATGCTACAGGACAAAAACAAACACAAAATCATTCATGCCTCCATAATTTATCTATTGATCCCTCGGTCCTGACTCTGGGATTCTATTCCTGAATCTGCCATCAACTTGATACATAGTACTGTCAGGTTATTAAGGTCTTAATTCACTTTGGTGTGTGCTTAAAATTAGAAACACGCTTAAGTGCAATAATTTACTGAACTGAGGCTTCAGCCTCCCTATGTCTCAATTTCCCTGTAAATAATCTTTGGATGAAAGCTGTAAAATTGTATATTGTGAAATGCAGGGAAAGATGTTATTTTTGGATCTAGAATGCTTCCAGAGGTCCCTGAACCTTAACTAATTTTTTCCTGGGGCTTCACACTTCTCCCCTATGCCAAATTCCATTTCTACTATAAGCTTAGTAAGTAAGGACAATTAAAAACACTTATCAAACATTCATATATGAAGAATAACTTGTTTAAAATGACATCCATAATTATGGATCTAACACCCTCATGCAGTAACATTGTTTCTTTTGCTTGTGAACAATAAAATATAAACTGAAATTTTTTATGCAGCCCTATAAACAGTGAATTATAGTACAGCATATAAAAGCTTCAGCTTTTGCTTGAATTTTAATTCTCAGTTAGAGCTACAAAACAAGCCAAGATTGAAGAAAATTAGATTAGATGTGTAGTTACTATATGAACACGGACAACATTTATTGTTTTTTTAGCTTTCTCTCTCACATGATTTTTAGCAAGTGGAAACTGGGTGTAGCGTTAGTACAGTGACCATCCAGTTTTTTGTGGCAAACAGCCATTTTTTTTCCACGCATGAATGCTTGTATAGTGGATTAAGTGAGGGATAATTCCATCTGTGATATGGACTCCATATTCACAGTTTTTAAGAGCCTTAAAATACTAAGTGAAGGAGTCAATCTATGTTATAGCATATTACTAGAGGAGGCAAATGGGTTTGTAAACAGCAATATGCAATGGTTGCAGTGAGGAGGGGAAATCTGGTGCATCAGGCGAGGGCTAGAGAAAAGATGAAGTCTAGCCAACATCCTCGTTGTTCAGACATTTATTCTTGTAATCGAGGATGGGGACCAGAGTACTTTTTCAAACTTATTGATATTGGCTACAGGTAACTCAGAAGTGAAAACGGCTGAAATGTAGTTCAGTTCACAGAATGAATAGGTATGCCTTTTGTCAGAACATAATAATGTGTGCTGAAACTTCAGATAGGTACCTAGTGATGAAAACTCTATTAGCATGAGTTATACCCTTTTGTAGCATAAAGGAGTTCAAGCAGCCACCTAACAAATACATTATGCAGTGGATGGAAGGAAAGAGGCAATACTATTTTCACTGTTTTGTGGGATTCTTGTCTATGCTATTCAATGTAACTTGTTTCTTTGTGCTAACCAAAACACGATAAACAAGGTTACATTAGCGTTCCCCCTCCCACACACACACACACACACACACACACACACACACACACACACACACACACACACACACACACAATTTCATGCTTAATTGAGAGACAGGATGGATGGGAGGATTTCCTGCTTGAAAACTTATCAAACAGAGAGAAGAAGGGCAGCTGAACTAGTTGGAATTTTATTAATTCTGATTATCAATAGCATATGCCTCTCCACCACCAAATGCGAATACATTATGATGATGTACTTTGCACTCTGTATCACCTTCCATCTAAACAGGTTCTTAAAGTGCTTTATGTACATTAACAATTGTAGCCCCAAAGTAGTCCTACCGAGTTCAGTACTAAGAACTCCATTATATAGATAAGAAAGCTAAGTCATAGAAGTTAAGGCCAAGATTTTTAAAATTAGCTACTGATGTCAGGTGTAACAATTTTATGGTGTCACACTCAAAACACCTGGAATCAGATATTCAGAGGTGCTGAGCTCCCACAGACATTATTAAGAGTTGAGGGTATTCAGTACCTTATGAAAATCAGGCCAAATGGCGTGTCAGGTTCCCCAAACAGATGCACCAAAAATCAACAGTTCTCAAAACTTACTCTCTTCTGCCCATTTCAACTACTTCTGTGCTTCAAATTAAGCATGTGCTTTAGTTTTCTTAGGATTAGGACCTGTAGGGCAGATTGGAAAACTGGTTCTGGCTCCTACCCCTTCCAGAGTTTTATTTTTTGCATTCAGAAGCTAGGAGCCTACAAAATTCTGGCCAAAAATCACGCTTAAATTTTCTGCTGAAAAATCAGACTTTTTCCATGAACAGTTTCATTTAGTCAAACTCAAGTAGGGTGACCAGATGAGAGGAAGAAAATATTGGGACACATGTGGGGAAGGTCGCTGACAGAGCAAAAAAAAAGGAGTACCACGAAATATTGGGACTAATTGCTTCCCAACCGAAGATCAGTCGGGATGCGGGACAAACACCTAAATATCAGGATTGTCCCGATTTTATCAGGACATCTGGTCACCCTAAACTCAAGTGAGAGAGAAAATTTTCCACCACCCTTATTAATAATAATCAGTAAATCCTGTTCAGGAAGCTCTCTTTCTATTTGCCTTAGGTCTGCACAATATACTAACAACAATCCTGTAAAATTCTACTGAACTACTTGCAAATGGAGAGTAATTTATTCACAGGCAATTAAAGTACCTTCATGGTAACGGGTGGCTTAGTAGATTTTTGTGCCTGACACGTAAGTGTATGTATATTTTTTCACAATAATAACACTGCTCTACAGCCAAAATGAAAATGATGCTTAAAATTGTTGATTGGCTCTAGTTTTCAAGATATGCTATTGGGTCAGTATATATGACCCTTGACTTGGGAATGGCGGAGGATAAGTGAGTTATAAAGGGAAGGGATCTCAATTTAAACCAGAAATGACTAAAATACATCTTTGACTGGATCTA
>NC_048305.1:62845812-62958070 GCF_013100865.1 Trachemys scripta elegans
GATTAAAACTCTACTATCTACACAATATACATAGACATAAAATGTAAAAACTTAAATATCTTAGAAACAGTAGCCAATCAGTTCTTTTAATTGTCATATTTGAATTCAGCACATCAAAATACATAATAAATAGCACATTTTATCTCTGAAGCAGACGACTTCTCAAAAATTGTAGACCAGTGTAATTTGCAGGACTAGTTTGCAGCTAGCTGATGAGATAGCTGTTGTTTGAGTGTGGCATGGGAAGCCCAGAATAGACAACTGTGTTTTTTTTTCACTGTAACTCTGCCAGATGAAATCACAAGTGTTACAAACTCTCCTTAGAATACTGCACAATTTGTGATATTTCAAGTTTATTTAAAGCTCCAGCTCTTGGAGACAAGTGATTATGTGAGAATCTTAGCTTTCTTTCTTTTTTTTTTTTTTTTAAATAATCTCTCTCTCATGGGTGTGGATAAAAGATTGAAAATGTGACTGAAGTGTTCTTTAAGGTCAGAAAGCCAAGTAAAAAACATACATTGTACACTTCTACCCCGATATAACGGGACTCAATATAACCTGAATTCGGATATAATGCAGTAAAGCAGCGCTTCGGGGAGGCAAGGCTGCGTACTCCGGTGGATCAAAGCAAGTTCGATATAACACGATTTCACCTATAACGTGGTAAGATTTTTTGGCTCCCGAGGACAGCATTATGTCAAGGTAGAGGTGTATTTATAAATTGATCTACTGATATATATATATATATATATATTGGCCCTTATGTATGATTTCTGGATGTTTTGGAGTTGGTGACAATGAATCACAAAAATCTGCTAACAGCAAAGTTGTTAACCATGTAATTACATACCCTTTAATAGAGTCTTGACAATATACCAGGACAATCTTTATTTACAGCATAACTAAATATATCCAACTTTTGATAAAATCAGAAGACCCTCAGCATGTGGATTATCAGAGAAAAGAGGAATAGACAGCATGTTTTTCCTTCTTGATCTTGCATATTGTTTATGCTAGTGATTTTACAGGCACTAAGTTTTTTTCACTGAGGTTTCCAGTATTTCCTTTATGTATAAGTTCAATTGTGGTGGGGCAATGATTCACCGGTGTGGCGCCTCCTGCTGGTTGTCCAGGGAATTTGCTCTTTTCCAGTTCCAGAGCGCCCTTTACTGGTGTCTCACCTGCTGCTGGCCCCGTGTCCTTCCCACACCCCAGTGCTCTTCTACCTCAGGGTTCTGCCCCCCGCAGCAACCCATAATCTGGGTCTCCCCACCTAAGGGAACCCCTAACCCTCTATCCCCACCTGGCCTCAGTGGCAACTGCCAGTCACCATCTAACCCCCACTCCCTGGGGCAAACTGCAGTCTGTATTGGCCACTTATCATCGCCGAGGGGGGGTTGGACCAGCCGCCTCTGCCTATATCTGGACTGCCCCTCTGCAGCCCTAGTACCCTTTTGTGGGACCTTAGCTTAGCCTGCAGCCTGGGGCTTTGCTAGGCTGGAGCTCCCTCTGCTCATCCCCAGCACTGCTCCATCCTAAGTACCCTCCTCAGCTTCCCCGGCAGCCAGGTCTTTCCCTCTCATACAGCTAGAGAGTGTGTGTTTTCTAGCCTCTGGTTCTCAGCCCTCTTATAGGGCCGTTTGTGGCCTGATTGGGCCGTGGCCTCACCTGTGGCTGCTTTCCCCAATCAGCCTGGCTTTTCCCCCACTGCAGCCCTCTCCAGGGATGCTTTATCCCCTTCAGGCAGGAGTGGGGTGACCACCCAGCTACACCAATATTATATTGATCAGACAACCAGATAAAGATGGACTAGCCACAAAGAATTATAGACCAGTGCTCCTTATTTGACTAAAGAATTCTGCCAAATGTTCATTGGTATCAACCAGATTAAAAAAAAAAAATCCTTCCTAATAAATTTAAACCAGCTGGCATTTATCAAAATGTAGTTTGACAATAGCAGGGTGACATTCAACATGGTTTTCCAGCTGATAAACGTAGGGCTATATCTGACAGAGAGAAATCTTAATGTAGGAGTGAATAAGCCAAGATGTCACAAGGTCACAAGATCTATTAATTAAACACATCTGTTACATGTCTATTAGTTTCAGTGATTACTAGTGATCTGTCCTTCTCTCTCTAAGCTGAGATTGGAATAAGACCCCAAAAGGTTTACTCAGGGCCAGCTCCAACTTTTTTGCTGCCCCAAGCGGTGGGAAAACAAACAAACGGTTGAGCTCCCACCGAAGACCCAGATGTGCCTTCCCAATACCAGATGGAGTGCTGCCCCTTTCTATTGGCCTCCCCAGGCACCTGCTTCCTTCATTGGTGCCTGGAGCCAGCCCTGGGTCTACTTCTCTGCTCCTTTTTGCTTTTGGTGGTGGAACAACTGGCTAAATGATAAGGCTATTTCTTAGGCTGCTATGACACCTATGAAACACGACTGACTTCACTGAGGTACCACTTGCATCAGTGAGTGCAGAATTTGGCTATTTTCTCCTGAAGAGCAGTGAAATACATTAATATACTGTTACCTCTTCTCTGCTTAGACATTGCTATTGTACAGTATATCTAATCTCTCCCACCACTAGAGGAAGAGGCAATAGTTGTTTATCTTTACTAGGAATCCTGTATTTAATCTATATTTTCCAGTTACACTTCTGAAAGTATAATAGTAGCTTAAAGTATATTTTTTCAAGCATGATGATTATTTGTTTTGTACAGGGTTTTTAGACAGCTTTCAAGCATCTGGATTAGTTTTTTGTTTGTTTAGTAAACTGCTGTAGGTCCCAGTTCTGCAATGTGTTATACACAGAGTTGTTTGCAGTTTATTATAGTTCAGGTACTGGTTCCAAATAAGATAGTAAAACAGTAATTCCACAAAGAATCTGTATTGTTTCTTGACCAGTCTAATCTCTGATTTAGTGTTTCCATTACAGTGTTAGTTTTATTTATTTACATGCAATCTCGCTCCTCCAAGTCACTTATAAGGCAAGAAATGTATCGCCTGCTGTTCACCTGCATATCTCTTATCTCTCCAATGCTGCTCACAACTAGGGTTGCCAACTTTCTATTTGCAGAAAACTGAACACCCTTGCCCCACCCCTCTAGCTCTGGCCTGGAGATTTGGGTGTGGGAGAGGGTGAGAGCTCCAGCTCGGGGTGCAGGCTCTGGGGTGTGGCTGGAGATGAGGTGTTTGTGGTGCAGGAGAGGGCTCCAGGCTAGTGCAGGGATGTGGCAGGCAGGGCCGGATCCAGCATTTCTACCATCCCAATAAAAAAAAAAAAAAAAAGCCGCGATTGGCGGCAGCAGTTCAGTGGCATGTCCTTCGCTCCTAGAGGGAGTGAGGGACTTGCCGCCCCCGAATTGCCGCAGGTGCCGCCCCTCTTCCTTGGCCGCCCCAAGCACCTGCTTGTTAAGCTGGTGCCTGGAGCCGGCCCTGGTGGCAGGGATGTGGGCTCCCAACAGCACTTACCTCAGATGATTCCCAGAAAGCAACGACATCTCCCTCTGGCTCTTAGGAGGAGGCACGGCCGAGTTGCCAATGGAAGCTGCTGAACTGATGCTGGGGGCGGGAGCAGTGCACAGAACCCCCGTGGCCGTCCCTCCGCCTAGCACCCAGAGGGAGATGCCGGCACCTTCCTGTGAGTTGCGCAGAGCCAGGTAGGGAGCTTGCCTGCGCCGCCAACCTGCCTTAACGGCCCAGTCAGAGGTGCTGACTGCATCCGCCAGGATCCCTTTTCAACCAGGTGTTCCGGTCGAAAACTGGACACCTGGCAACCCTACTCCTGACCCATCTACTGATGTTGATCAGGTGGGGGTTGGAATGAAAGAATGTATGTCTGGCAATGTGGGGGCTCACCCTTCCTTCTCTCCATATTTCTACTGGGTGGGAGGATTAGGCTGGCTGGCTGATGCTCATGCACACAACCCCATTTAAACTTTATCTCAAAAGGGCATAATCTTGGATGCTTTTGACTTCTTGTTTCTCTTTGAACTCCTGGGTGTGACCAAATCCTACTACCTTTTCATTCATGTTGTCTCTTTTCCTCTGTCTCCATAACTGAATCACATGTCCACACCAAAATTTCTCCTGTTTTAAATACTGTAATCTTTTAAAATCTACTATCACTGGCACCTCATATTTCTTTTCATCAAGTTAAATTTGTTTGTCCTCATGGTCAGTCCTTCATCATTCAGCTATGCTGTATAAGTCAGAGCTGAACTTCCTTGTATATTCTCCCTTGATTCTCTACTCTGAGCACATAAAGCCTGGATTCTTTAAACTACTCAGTGCTGGGAAATCCCGCAACCAGCATGGAGCAGATTGCAGGATTGGGGCCTAAAAGTTTATAAAATCAGTCCTTAAATTTTGAGGCCCACCATCATTGGGGTTACTCTCACTAATAAGCATTTTAAACAGCAATAAGAGGTTGTAGGATCAACCTTCAATCTATAGGTGATTGCTGAGATCTTTTCTTTTATAATGTGTTTTTTCTTTATTCTCTTCCATAAAGTGTGTTGTTTTGTTTAATTTGCTTCATTTCTTCAATTTTTCTTATAAAACTGACAAGTACCTTAAACTGAGCTACTCATGGTAGTACGCATTGTGTGCACTAGTAAAAGTTCTCAGTCATGGAATGGGATCACTGCCAATAATCTAAAAACTGGAGTCAGTTTCTTTATCTTTTGTTTGTATCCAGTTCTTAAAAATAAGCAAAACATTAGCTTCACAGGGAGTGATGACCGAAATACAGGACCATGAGTTGTTTGAGCTCATAGGCCCTGATTATGAAACATACTTAACTTTACTTATCTTAGCAAATGTCAGGAGGATTACGTTCATGCTTAACTTTATGTACATGCATAGTATTTGTAGGACCAGAGCCATAGACACTTCCATACAGGAATATATCTTTCTACTTTATCTCCTACCCCTTTCTTGGAAGCCAAAACAGTTTTGGTGCAATTTTGTTGAGTGTATTCATATGTCATACTGAATCTAATTTAGCCTAATTTAGCCAATTAATTTACCACAGAGGAGAGAATGCTAGAAACTTATTATTTCACCCTTTTTTTTCAAATAATTTAAAAAACTTTGAATATTCTTTGTGTCCCTCGTTAACTTAAGTTATTAAAGTTAATCAAAAACATTTGGCAAAGTAGATAAGTCCACAATCTTTGGATTGCTGCTAATTTAGTGGTTTTTAAGAATATATTCAGAGTTATAAAATTTTAATTGTATGGTTTGTAACAGTAACTACATTACAGATGTAAGAATATGGCAACTTAAGGAAAAGAAATCAGCTTTTATTTTCAGCTATTCAGAGCTTTAATGCCTATATAATGTGCTAAACCACTGTTACCTTCATTTTATTATCTTGTGGAAACATTGAATTGGAATGTCAAGTCATAACCATTTTTTATTCAAATTCATCACAGCTTTGTAATATGTGCTATGAAAGTAATCATATCATATAAGAGACAAAATTAGGTCACTTGAATAAAAGAGAAATTATCATAAAAGTAGAACACATTATTCAAAGCTCTCCTTCCATAAAGCATATCCGGAAAAGTTGCTCAGACAGCAATTTCACATTCATTTGAATGTTTTAGGTTTTAATGAATTATGAATGATATTATAGCTGCTATTTCCTTATGCAGCAGTTTGAAAAATGTCTATAATTATAGTGACCCATGTCAGTCCTCATTAGTTTGTCACTCTCGCTGTTCTCTTGAAATTAGAAGTCTGGCAGAGTTCAAATTGTTAATTAAATATATATACATTAAGTCAGTCACACCATGATTTATTTGTTATAATGATATAAAGTTGTCTTTTCCTGAAGTGAATAACTTAGTTCCGATGAAAAGCTGCAGGATGACACCCCTACTGGAAGTGGAGTTTCTCAAACAAAGGGAAGAGTTCAAAAGCTGGAGTCTCATCAGCCAGTTTTTTATGCCTGAGAGACTTACCCACTCCTCCACCTGGTTTGCATGAGCAGACTGGGCACGGGGTCAACGAAAGCTGCACAAGACATCCTCAAATGTATTAGATTTCCTCATCTGGAAGTTCCCAGGGCTGCCATAGACTGGGATTCCTTTGGAACTATGCTGCTTGGGACTCTCCCTGCCTTGGTCCCCTCTTTCCCAGTAAAGTGGGGCAACATCAACCTGACAGGGTTAATTGCAACTAAATTTACCAAGATGTTTATAGACCAGACTAGCTGAAAGGCTGCTGCTCGGAGGAGGAAGAGCTGCTCTCAACAACTAGGAGTGACAAAACTTGAAAATAAGAAAAATCTTGTGAATCTCCAGGCACATCTACACTACACTACAAGTGTTACAATGGCAGAAGTGCAGTGCTGCCGCTGTGGACACCACGGCGGCAGAAGAGGTTCTTCTACTGCTGTAGTAAATCCACCCCCTTGAGAGGTGGTAGCTAGGTTGACAGAAGAATTCTGCTGCTGTGATCCCTCCACCTCGCTGTGGCTACAGTGGGGATTAGGCCGAGCTAACTATGTCACACAGGGTGTGAAATTTGTCCCAAGCTGGAGCAAAAAAAAATTAAAAACTATATGTTGTACTTGCTGGCTTATTTTATGTTGTAAACCTTGATACTTAAGGAGCCCAAGCAATCATAACCTATCTGACTGCAGGGTGAAACTATGGTACACCAGTCTCTCCTAGTTGTTTGTTAGCATGCTCTGTGTTCCACAAGCTCTCAAGCAAATGCTGCAGGTGATCCAAGCACTAAGCTTCTAGTTCCTGGTGGGTTCCCATAAAAACACTCCCCACTAAGGGGGATTGCTTTACTAGGACTGACAGAGTACAGAGGCTTTCATGTTACAGCAGGAGATCAAAAGTCCTTAACTAGAACTGGTTTGGGGTGGGGGGAACAACCTTTCAGACAGAAAACTGTTCCATCTGAAAATGCAGTTGAGTCAAAAACTAAACACTTCAATTTTGGAGAAGTGACATGAGTTCATGAACGTCTGTGAGAGTTTGTTTCCATTCCCCCCCACCACCATGTTGAAATGTCCCGTTTTCAGAATGAAATGTTTCTATTTCTCTCAATGACTTTTAAAATGGTTTTATTTTATATTCTATAACATAAGTCAAAGTCCAAACATTTTCTTTCACATAACTTCAAAATGTTTGGGTTTCATGCTGAGTTGGAATGAAAGCAAATTTCAAAGTCTCTCAATCCTGCATAAAATGAAATGTCTATTCTCTGCCCAGTTCTGTCCCTAATTCAGCCCCTCACAACAGTCTAATACAAGGGGATAGAGTTGTAATCCTTCCGTACAGTCTTCTGACTGCAGGCTGCTGTTCCGCATCTTCCTGCTACTGCAAGCCCCCTGCCAGAATGGGCGGTGTCTGACAGCTCTCTATAGCTAATTCCCAGGTTGCTTCCCATCCCCATAGAGGGATGAATGCTAAGGGCAGGAATTCAGACATTGAAGTGGTGGGGGAAGGGAGATTTTCAGGTAAGGGCTAGTTTGGGGAAAGGGAGCTTTAAGAGCTCATATGGTGGAGAGGAAGGGGGTAGCTGAATTTAGGCTTGGAAGACTCATGCTTTGGAAGGAGGCTGATTGAGCCCTGTGGAAGTTGTGCACAAATGGAGACAGATGCTCCTGTCCCCAGCTAGTTCTCACCTGCTCTTGCAGCCTCTGTAAAACCTTTTAGGAGAAACACCCTGAACCTTTTGAGATTAACCAATGACTTGTAATTATTGTGCACTTAGTATTAGTTATGCCTCGGTTAGCATGTTACATTCAGTCTAGGGCAACACTTAAGAGGCACAGAGGCCTGAAGAAGGTCAAGTGGAGGAAACCTAATAAAAGGCTTAGGAAATAAGAGGAAGCTGGTAAGGCTGAGAGAGCTGGACATCAGTGAATAGAAAAGAATGAGGATGGACAGTATCCAGATATGTAAAGGGATAAGGTGCACTGGGAGCAATAATGGCTGCTAGTAAAATGTGTTTAAGCTACAGAAAGGGACAATCCAAGCTAATGTACTAAGGGTTTTCCTATATGGCTAGTTTGTTTGTGGCAAGTCAGGGTGTGAATCTACGGTACAAAAATATACTATGTGGACACTACTAGAGTGCAGTAAATGTTTCTGTAGCGGTGTCAACAGAGTTACTGCATGGCAAGCTGGTTCACTGTAGAGTCACATCCTTCCTTGTTGTGTACTAACTCACCATTTAGACAAGCCCTAAGAAACTTTATTATGAGAACAATGGTGCACTGGAACAAATTGCCAAAGGAAAGTGGATTTGCCCCTACTGAAGTTACTGCAAGGATAAACTCATCATCCATGCAGCAGGGATGGTTAGCTGTAAGGATTATAAAACAGGGTTGACTTCATTTAAAATAGAACATGGAAGTTTTCTTCCAATCCACATGATTATACTATGCTGTAGACCATTCCAGACAGCCTGATAGGCAAAATATAGTATTGTAGAATACACTTTGTCACTGTCAATATTCTGGGATTTCAAGGAAAACTCCATTTTTTAGGAGATTTTGTATTGTAAAAATACCAAATACTTAATGGAAAGCAGACTCCAATACTTTCAGCTTCCCTGTTCCTATGTTCTTATGAAAGCATGTTCAGTTCTGTCATCCAGATTAATAAAATACTGTGTATTACTTGAATTTCTTGGCATCCCCAGAATGAAAATGTAATCTCCAAGGACCTTGGGGACACTCAGTTTTAATGAGCCTTAGAGAAACTGAAATAAGACATTGCTTTTGACCTTCTGAGTGCTCCTGTTCAGTCTCATAATGTGATCTGTTGTAGAACCAACTGCAGTTAAAGGTGCAATTATGATCCGAAGGGACTGCTTCCTGAGAGGGGATTGCATTATTGCCTCTGTATTCATTAGCATCTCTGTTCTGTGATACAAGTGGTATTCATATATTTTATTCATCAGACTGAGATAAAAGCCATCACATCCATTATATTTAATTATAGCCATGAATATTACTTGAACTGCAATCTTGCAAGGAGACAGAAGAGACACAGCTTTGTCAGTGAGAGTATTTTGCAAAAGGCAGAGAGAAAACACAGCTCTGCTAAACGATCTACACTGTAGTGATATAGTACACTGAAGTCCATGTTAAGGTAGTCAGGACAGAGGTGAAGATTTTGTTGTTTCTCTCATTTTCCCAGCTTGTGTGTAGAGAATGAAGATTTCATTAACGTGGTGTACTTTGAACTTGTTATGGCGTAGTCCTACAACATAGTAAAAAAATAACCTGAGGCCACATCAGCCTCTCCTGAACGGGATGGGGGAGGGGAGGAATACAGTTCTACATAACTGAAATCTTTCAAAAGATCTTTCAGTGTGAAGTATGGGATTTGCCCTTCATGAAACAGCATTGTGGGTGGGTGTTTTTGGGAAGGGGGTGGGGGGTAGTGGGGTAGTGGCGGATATTCAACTCCCAAAAGGCACAATTTCTCTGGAGGGTACATAGAGGATGTTGTGCTTTTACAGCAGCTTCAGAGTCCTCCCATTCCCTCATCATGCTGAGTTTGCAAAATTTCTAGCAAGTATTTGTAATTCAAGTGTGTAACACATTTATTTTGTTTTAGATTAATACTTTTTTTCTTTAAATATAATGGAAAGACTCCACTGGCTTCAGTGTTGCTGTATGATACAGTGCATGCGTTACTGAGTGTAAAAATCAGGAAATATACACTGGCGTTAGATTCCCAGCTATGTTCTGTATGTGCTGGACGCAGCTGAGGATGGGTGGGGAGAAGGAGATGTTTGCATCCTTCACTTTATAGTTTATTCTGTCCCAGCCTGGTCTGTGGCATAGGCTAAAGCAGCCTCAGTTCTGCCCTCTGCCATACTGGTGACCAATGGACCCGTCAATAGCCATTCTAGCAGCCAGGGAACGAGCCTCTACAGCTGTTTTCTTTCCCAGATGTGCACCAGATGCTGAGAGTCAGGAATAGAATTGGTATAGACACTGCTCTGTCAGGTCTAGGACTCCTAATATTTTACCATCCTTAAGGGAATCCTCCAGTAAGCCAGATTTATTTATCTTGTTCTGTTCTAGCAGAAAGCAGACTTAATGGAGATGAGCATCTGGTCCTATTAAAAATGCAATATTGCAAAAATCATGTGGGACTTGATTTTCTTCTCAAAGGAGTGACTCCATTGAAGAAAGTTGAGTTACCAGGCCCTTTGTATTCATAATATTTTCTCCCTTTCAATCTAGCAGATATTTGTTTAATTTTCAGTGCAATTAAGGTTTCACCAAGAAGTTAATGGCAGTTTATAATTCATGATTGGAAAGGGGACTTGATATGATTATATGATATATATATCAAGGACTGTTAAAACAGAAAATATTCACAACCCATTCAGAAGGATATCACTAAAACATGTAGAGGGTGTATGTTTTGGGCTAGTTGTACAATAGGATAATAAAGTCAGGTTATTTTTTTAAACTTCAACTTTTTTCTTCCAGCAGGCTTTTATTGTAACCTTACGCACATACAATTTCCAGAAATGCTCCATAACAGTGCTACGCAGACCTCAGTGGTTCAGCAGCCAAATTAGCGCTCAACTTTACTCAACTTTTACTTTATTTAAACAGTGTGACAGGAAATATTTAGGTTTTTTAAACATATAATTCTCATGGCAAAATGACTGACCAAGTTTTATTATTTTTATCAGCTACAATTGGTTAATAACATAGTAAAAGCAACCTGATTGGTTAATAATTAAATCAGACAGTGTTCCAATATTACATGCTGCAAAGAGCCCCAGGGGATGCATTAAAGAGTCACTTGTGACTCGTGAGCCTCAAGGTATGTTTATACTATGAAATTGGGTCCATTTTATAGAAGTCAATCTTTAGAAAGCGATTTTATACAGTCGACCATGCGTGTTCTCACTAAAGCGCATTAGGTCGGCGGAGTGCTTCCTCAATACCGTGGCTAGCATCGACTCATGGAGTGGTGCACTATGGGTAGCTATCCCACAGTCCCCTCTGTCCATTGGGATTCTGAGTTAAGCGCCCAATGCCTGATGGGGCAAAAACATTGTCATGGGTGGTTTTGGGTACATGTCATCAGTCTCCTCTCCCTCCTTCCCTCCCTCCTTGAAAGCAACGGCAAACAATCATTTTGCGTCTTTTGCAGACGCCATAGTACGGCAAGCATGAAACCTGCTCAGCTCACCACTGCTGTTGTGAGCATTGTAAACACCTTGCACATTATCCTGCAGTATGTGCAGAACCTGGCTAGGAGATGCCAGCACGAGGACAATGGTGAGGAGGACATGGACACAGATGTGGCATGTGGCAGTTGGGACATCATGGCAGCAGTGGGACAGGTTGATACAGTGGAACGCCAATTCTAGGCCCAGCAAACAAGCACAGACTGGTGGGACCGCATAGTGTTGCGGGTATGGGATGATTCCCAGTGGCTGAGAAACTTTTGTATGCGTAAGGCCACTTTCTTGGAACTGTGTGAGTTGCTTTCCCCCACCCTGAAGCACAGGAATACCAAGATGAGACCTGCCCTGACAGTTGAGAAGCGAGTGACAATAGCCCTGTGGAAGCTTGCGACACCTGACTGCTACCGGTCAGTCGGGAATCAATTCAGAGTGGGCAAATCTA
The DNA here is from genome assembly GCF_013100865.1 of Trachemys scripta elegans. Classification (NCBI taxonomy): domain Eukaryota; kingdom Metazoa; phylum Chordata; order Testudines; family Emydidae; genus Trachemys; species Trachemys scripta. The sequence continues at coordinate 62,857,452 of NC_048305.1, forward strand.
CCGGGGGGCTGCTGTGATCCAAGTAGCCAAGGCAATCAATAACCTTCTGCTAGCAAGGGTTGTGACTCTGGGAAATGTGCAGGTCATAGTGGATGGCTTTGCTCCAATGGGGTTCCTTAACTGTGGTGGGGCGATAGACAGAACACATATCCCTATCTTGGCACTGGACCACCTTGCCAAAGAGTACATAAACCGCAAGGGGTTCTTCTCAATGGTGCTGCAAGCACTGGTGGATCACAAGAGAGGTATTATAAACAGATAGTTAAGGGTTAATGCCTCTTTTACCTGTAAAGGGTTAAGAAGTTCACCTAGTCTAGCTGACACCTGACCAGAGGAACCAATGGGGGGACAAGGTGGTTCAAAAGGAAGGAGGGAAGTTCCCTTTTTTCAGTTTCAGTTTTGACCTGTGTGGGAAAGCTCCAGAATTCAGCCTCTTATCAAGTCGTGAGTATTAGTGAAAGAAATAAATAGGTTTATATTTATTTCTTTGTAACTTGTCTTGGGCATTAGGGAATAATCAAATTGGGTATTTTTTGTGTAACTAAGTTTTTGCCCAGGGGGACATCCTCTGTGTTTTGAATCTGTTGTCTGTGAGAGTAGCTGGTATGCTAATCTCTCCCAGAGGGTTTTCTTTTACCTTTCTTTTCTTTAATTAAAAGACTTCTTTTTAAGAACCTGATTGATTTTTCCTTGTTTTAAGATCCAAGGGGGTTGGATCTGGGCTCGCCAGGAATTGGTGGGGGAAAGGAAAGGGGATGGTTAAATTCTCCTTGTGTTAAGATCCAAGGGTTTGGATCAGTGTTCACCAGGAAATTGGTGAAGTCTCTCAAGGCTACCCAGGAAAAGGAGTTAGAACTTGGGAGTGGTGGCAGCAAAACCAGATCTAAGTTGGTAATTCAGTTTAAAGGTTCACATGCAGGTCCCCATATCTGTACTCTAAAGTCCAGAGTGGGGGTGAAACCTATGACAGGACGTTTCACAGACATCAACGTGGGATGGCCGGGAAAGGTGCATGATGCTCGCATCTTTAGAAAACTCCAGGCTGTTTGACAGTAGTAAGAAGCAATTCAACTATAGGCTGAGCAAGTGCAGAATGGTGGTAGAATGTACCTTTGGACTTTAAAAGCTTGTTGGTGCTGTTTGCTGACTAGGTTAGACCTCAGTGCAACCACTATTCCCATTGTTATTGCTGTTTGCTGTGTGTTCCATAATATCTGTGAGAGTAAAGGGGAGATGTTTATGGAGGGGTGGGAGGTTGAGGCAAATCGCCTGGTGATTTTGAGCAGCTAGACACCAAGGCAATTAGAAGAGCACACAGAGGCATGCTGTGCATCAGAGAGGCTTTGAAAACCAGTTTCATGACTGGCCAGGCTATGGTGTGATGGTTGTATGTGTTTCTCCTTGATGCAAAACCACCCCCTTTGTTGAATTTACTTCCCAGTAAGCTAATCCCCCTCCATCCTTTGACCATAGCTGGCAAAGGAAATAAAGTCCCTATTGTTTTGAATCCATGCATTCTTTATTTATTTTTTAAAAAGTGAAATCACTGACAAGGTAGCCCAGGTGGAGTGGGAGAGGAGGGAAGGACAGGGCCACATTGCTTATTGTAGCCACACTACAAATCAAAGCTGTTTGAATAACAGCCTTCTGTTGCTTGGGCCATCCTCTGGAGTGGAGTGGCTGGGTGCCTGGAGCTTCTCCCCCCACTCCACGTTCTTGGGCATCTGGGTGAGGAGGATATGGAACTTGGCGAGGAGGGCAGGTGGTTATACAATGGATGCAGTGGCAGTCTGTGCTCTTGTTGCCTTTCCTGCAGCTCCACCAGACGCCTGATCATGTCCATTTGCTCCCCCATTAGCCTCAGCATCTCCTCCTGCGTGTTCTGATCATGCACACTGAATGCTTTCCTGGACTTTGCCACTGAATGCCTCCATGCATTCAGCTATGTCCTATCAGTGCAGGAGGATGGCATGAGCTCGGAAAACATGTCATTGCGAGAGCTTTTTTTTTTTTTTTTGCCTTCTAATCTGCGATAACCTCAGGGACGGAGATGATACGGGGAGCATAGAAACATTTGCACCTGCAGGGGGGATAAAAAGGGAGAGTAAAATTTATGAAGATACATTTCTGAGAACAAAAGGGAGACTCCTTCACAGTGAATCAAGCAATTCACAGCAGACAGCACATGTGCTTTAGGTACAAGGTCGCATTTTGCCTTTTATATTGAGCGCCTGCGAATATGGTGACACATCACACGAGACTGGGCAATAGAATTCGATTTCCAGGAAGCCATGGTAAACCAAACCGTATGTGGGGTTGGCTTCTTCCGCCTTCATAACATGTGGGAATGGTTTCAAACTGCAGCACCCTCCTTTCCCAAAGCAAGCAATGCCAGTTGGGTTTGCCGTTTAAAAGAAAGGGGCTGCAGTTTTGGGTTGGATGTTCAGCATATACCCCTCCCCCACCGCATGGCATTCTCTGGGATGATTCCTTTTAGCCATACGCAAACAGCCCAGCATGAACGGGTCCTTTACTGTTCCTTTACAAAATTTCCCCTATTTCAACCAGGTGACCATGAATTATATCACTCTCCTGAGGCTGACAGAGTGAATGTTAAAGATAAAGAGTGAATGTTACATGAATGCGACCAAAACCCAGGACCATTTGCTGCCATGCTTTGTGCTGCAATGATTCCAGACTACTTGCTACTGGCTTGGCTTGGTAAAGTGTCATAGACTCATAGATTCATAGACTTTAAGGTCAGAAGGTACCATTATGATCATCTAGTCTGACCTCCCGCATGATGCAGGCCACAAAGCCGTCCCAACCCCTTTCCCTTGACTCTGCTGTTGAAGTCCCCAAATTCTGTGGTTTAGAGACTTCAAGTAGCAGAGAATCCTCCAGCTAGTGACCCCTGCCCCATGCTGCGGAGGAAGGTGAAAAACCTCCAGAGCCTCTGCCAATCTACCCTGGAGGAAAATTCCTTCCCGACCCCAAATATGGCGATCAGTAGAACCCCAAGCATGTAGGCAAGATTCTCCAGCCAGACCCTCCTACCATGGAGGACGAAATCAGGCAGCCCTCCCCAGAAACCTTCTGCAAAGGCTTTCCGAGTACCTCCAGGAGAGCTTCATGGAGATGTCCCTGGAGGATTCACACTCCATCCCCAGACACATTAACAGACTTTCCCAGTAGCTGTAGTGGCTGCGAATGCATCCCAATTCTTCAGGGCAAATCAAACATTAAACACAATTGCTTTTAACCACTGTAGCGTAGTTACAAATGTGCTCTCACCGGAGGTGCCTTCTCTGCCTTCAAGGTCCAGGAACCCACCTTGGGAGGGTATTGGCCCCAGGGTGATAAAAAGGTCCTGGCTGCCAGGGAGAATGGATTCTCTGCTTGTCTGCTGTGCATTCTCCTCCTCCTCCTCTTTCTCATCCACAAAATCTTCCTCCGTGTTGCATGAGACTCTCCCTTGCAGGTGTCCACGGACAGTGGTGGGGTACTGGTAGAGTGCCCCCTTAGAATGGCATGAAGCTGGTCATAGAAGCATCATGTATGGGGCTCTGGCCCGGAGCAACCGTTTGCCTCCTTTGTCTTGTGGTATGCTTGCCTGAGCTCCTTAACTTTAACTGCTCTGTCTCCCTGGTGTAGCCTCTCTCCACCATGCCCTGGGTGATTTTGGCTTATATATTAGCATTTCTTCTTTTTGATCGGAGTTCTGTCTGCACAGATTCTTCTCCCCATACAGCAATCAGATCCAGTGTCTCCCGTTCGGTCCATGCTGGAGCTCGTCTGCAGTTCTGGGACTGCATGGTCACCTGTGCTGCTGAGCTCGGTACGCTGACCAAACAGGAAATGAAATTCAAAAGTTCCAGGGCTTTTCCTGTGTACCTGGCTAGTGCATCGAAGTTGAAAGTGCTATCCAGAGCGGTCACATTGGAGCACTCTGGGATAGCTCCCGGAGGCCAATACCATTGAATTACACAACGCTGCGTCTGCACTACCCCAAATTCGACCCAAGAAGGTTGATTTTAGCACTACTTCCCTTGCCGGGGAGGAGTACAGCAATCAATTTTAAGAGCCCTTTAGCTCAACAGAACAGGGCTGGTTGTGTAGCCGCATTGCTTATAAAATCGACCTAACGCGTCTAAATTCGACTCAACCTCGTAGTGTAGACCAGGGCTTAGTCTGAGTTTCACTGCTCCAGAAGATACCTTTCAGCCTGCCAGTGTCCAAACATGGAATGTTGTGTGAGACCGACCCAAAAGAGAGATCCAGATTATTTGTACAGGAATCTAACAAAGCTGTGGGGCTTGTTCTACTAGTGCAAATAACTTCCTGTAACCACCAAGATTTGTTCTTTGATGGAAATAATATCCACTAGTGAAAATGAAGAGACACTTTTTTTTAATGGAAAGCAGGTAGCTATGGAACTAGAGTGAGATGGAACAGAGAATTATGCACTGAAAGGTGCATTAAAGGCAAAGATTGCTTAACATAATATGCCTAAATGATGGGATGGAAAAATCAGCAGGAATTGTTTGGTATGTAATATAAGTACAGCTGACTGTACTGCCAAATAGAGAATAACTATAAGAAGTGTAGAAGTGTTTTTAAAAAGCTGTACGTTCATGTTTTAGAATCATCATCAGCCCATGAAAAACTTAAAACTTCATAGGAACTTAGCTGGAATTCTGATAGGTTTGGTATTTTAAAAGTGCTTCATAGATATCTATGTGGTGTACTGAAAGATTCTGTTTTGCTTTTCACTTGGAAATAATGCAGTATATACGTACTATTTTTAAAATAATTGGGAGTGCAGAAGAGTAGTGTTTTTCTTATCCAGGATTTTTTTTTCCTCTCCCACTTAGTCTAAAATGAAGCTTTTGCTGGTATTATTGTAATCCCTTGCTGCTTTTTATAGCCACAGTGTTATATGAGGTCAGGTATATTCTTTACTTCCTACTCTACATTTCTTTGAAGTGTTTTTGAACTATCTTAACTATAGTACCTTCCATTGGAAACTGAAGGATTTATTTAGACATTCTAGGGTGTCAGCTTATCATACCCTCCTTTCTCAGAATGATCTTCATTCCAACGAAGCCATTCATATCCAGTGTGGTGAGAGTGACAAAAATATTTAAACCTTCATTATGAGTGGGATAAAAATATTTATGGGGAGGAATGGTAGTAGCAACTCGGGATAAAGTTAGTGTTTTTACTTTTTGAAATGCATCACTTATAGATAATCTATAAATTCCAGTAGAGGAGTCAATAATGAAAATGCAAAAGAGACTAAAATTCTTAAGTCAAACTGGTGAAAGTGTTCTGCCCATTTGGAAAACTGAAGAAACTTATTGAAGTTTTCCATGGAAATAGTCTGTTGGACAAATTGAAAATTTTGCTGAGTAGTCTTTGAAAAACAAAAGTGTTTAGTTTATTTTTGGCCAAAATTTATGTTCTGTCCAAAGGAGATTAGTCAAAACCCAGCTTTCAGTTAGAACAGTTTTGATTAGAAAATTTACCAGCCCTCTTCTTAATTCCTCTTTCTGGGGTACACAACAATTTTAGAGTGGATCATCAGCTGTGAAAGACGGACAGACTCTATTGGTCCTGAAATATTCCAGAGTTGCCACTAACCTGGTGCATGTAGGTAACTTGTCCTGCTTTGCCTACTGGTTCTGTTTCAGTGCTCAAGAAAATTTCTAAGTCTTTTGACTAGAGGCAGTCACTTTCACATAGCTCTGAACTGTTACAGAAAGAGGGCAGGACCTAAATTCCATTAAAGTCAATAGGCATCTCTCCATCCACTGCAATGGTCTTGGATGCAGGTGGGACACGTCATATGGTAAATGTTTCTTGTCTTTGAAAGCCACTCTCTCCTTTTTAAAGTTGCATTCTTTCTGGCAAAGACACCCCAGAATGCCTATTTCTTCAATTACTGAGATAATTATGGTGAACTAATGTGATGCTCTTCCCAGGTGACTTCCTTCCAGGAAGTGTTAAAAATACATTAGTCGTGCTTCAAACCATCTGAACTCTTGAAGTCTTTCAAGACACAACCAAGTGTCTGCTTATTTACTATGAGTTAGTGTGTCATTTTAATATATATATACACACATAAAAATATAACATTTCTTATTCAACATCTGCCTTAGATCAAGGAATAAACATAATGCCTGTGTTTTATAACATCACTGAAGCCTTTGCATATACCCAGAGAGCCTTATTCAATCTTTTGCTTTGGAGATAGTGAGTTTCCTCTGTCATCACTGACTTCAGCACCTTGAAAGATCAAACCCATGCACTTCACAGACCTTCAACTCTTGAGGCATTTTTCAAATAACTCTCACTTTGTCTTGCTATTTGGTCCATACCGTCTTTTTTCAATCACTTTTATAAAGAAGTTATATTCCTACTTAGTGGCCTTTTGATATCAAGTGAAGATATTTGAGACTTAGTTGTAAATCCCAGTGATGATCACTTTAAGCTATTTTTAAAACTATTTGTCACATTGTAATGCTACACTCATTATAAAGACACAGGTGGTGTTGTCTTGCGGATAAGACATTAGATGAAGCAATCAGACCTGGGGTCACAGCCTGTGACCTACTATGTGACTTTAGGGAAGTCACTTCACCTCTGATTCAATTTCCCCATCTCTAAATTAGTGATATTACTGCTTTTAAAGCATTCTGACATCTATGTAGTTGTGTGTATTCATATATATCTAATATTTGTACAAATTGATTATAACATGTGCACCAGACCTGCACTGGTATGGCATAATTCCATTATAGCCAGTGAAGGTTTGCCAATTTACACCACTTGAGGATTCTGTCCTTTAAACTTTACAGGAAACTCCTAAGTGAAGAACTTGTTTTAAAAGTTTAAAAAGTCCCTATTTCATACCAGAAATAAAGGTCATGGGTCAGTTTTCTGGGATCCTCACAATGATAAGAAATTACACGCAATCACTCAATATTAAAGCATCCCATCAAGGGGTAGGTAGGCTGTAACTGTAGATACTCCAAGATTATAAAAAAATATAAACTGCATGCTGTGGACTTTACCTATAATGAGACTATTTCCATCAGATATTCCAGGTCTGCTCAAAGACCTAGTGCTATGAGTGTTATGATTTCAGAAGTAAGAGGATAATATAAAGAGATTCATTAATATTCCATTATTAACCCAGCCTATTGTTGTTTCATATCATCTGTTTCAGTATTATGTCCTATCATAACAAGATGTTGGACTGAGGATATACTTTAACAATAAAAACAGGGACAAATGGAATTACAGTGTATCAACAATTAAGAAAAGTTAGTTTGTGCCCTCATTAACTTCAGTCTGGCTTTGTAAGTACCCATGGAATAAGATACTTAATAGGCAAATTGCAAATTTTACTATTTGCACAGTAATATGCTACTTGGATAGTGATTGAAACTTGTGTCTTCCCAATTAATGCACTAGTAAAAATAGAAACCTGCACACATTCTGCAGCTATTTTGAGCAAAGCAAATTAACTGATAGGCTAAAAGTTCAGAGTCATTGCTCATTCAAATATCCATCTACTTTACACAAATCTGACTTTTCACCAGTCTTAAGTGTTTCAATGGGATCATCCAAAAGACTATTACATTTTCTTTACGAAAGGTCTACAGCTTTAAAACAAAACAAGTGTTAACTTAATTTTTTTACTTTTCTAACTGTACAAACTATAAGTGCTGATGTAGAAAGGGCAAGTCACTAGCATATTATCCTAAGAGCTATCACTATTCCATTTGATTCCCTTGAAAGGTTTTGGGTCCCAAAGAATTTGTAGTTTCAAAAAGGCATCATTTTCCCCATGTTAATACTAGAAAATAACAAGCTTAAAAAAAGAATATGGCAGATAATAGCATCATCCAGAAATTTGGCCCACACAGTATTATCTATATAGAAATTCTTGTCTTTATGTGCCTTATTTATTCTTTTGCATAGTTGATGGCTTCTCCATCACTACTATATTTATTGGTAAGAGTGAGGAAAACAAATAAAATGGGGTAAATAGGAGCTAGACGAGCTGAGTCCATAGGCCTCAATAGACGATTTCTCACCAAAGTTCAGTTTGAATGTCATTTGTAGTGGGTGTTTTTTTTTTTCATTTTGGGAATAAGCTCTTGTGGGATGGACACTTTTTATATAACTGTTCTCTTTGGGGGAGTTCTATGGCCTGTGATATATGGGAGATCGGACTAGATGATCCTATTCTGGCCTCAGAATTTATAAAGCACAGCATCTTAGATGGGTCAAAGTACTTTGAAAAAATGTCTGAACTCCAAATACATGGGTACCAACTTAGCTATGATTATGCACCCCTCAATATTATCAAAATACAAGTACAGGAAATCAGCATCTCTCCCTGCTCTAGACTCCAGGAATGCAGTAAGTTTGCTCCCCACTCTACAATATTCTTGGGCATCTTCTCTCTTGTTGGAGAGGGATCCTAGCCCCATCACTTTCTTTCCTCTGCATAATGAAGGTTTGATCCCCAAATCAGTGAAATCACTGGAGGTTTTTTTTTTTTTTTACTTCAAATGGGTTTCATTTAGGCCCTCTACAATGTAACCTATTGGGAGAAAAAACTCCTAGGGGAAAGTTTACAGGGATGTGAAAGGAGACAGAACAACGTTTAGAGGGCAAAAAGGCAAAATACTAGCTTCTACCTTATCTCAGGCAGGAGACAAAGTGAATGGGCCTACTTGCAGTGTAGAACACTGCCCCAGGGTGTATAAAGGTGGCAGAATCAGGCACTTACAGATTAGAATAGTTAGCACCTCTGGTAGGTGGGTACCTTGAGAGATGGGGAGCAGCAGGTGTACTCTTCCTAGTGAAATCGTCTTGAATCTGCTGGACACTAGGTGGAAGGTGTTAGATCTATTGACTTAAATTCAGCCATGATTTATACACTTTGGGGATCTGCCAGGACTTGAAATGAAACTTAGCTGTAGCATTTTTAGCAAGCTCTTCTCTGAACCATTTTTTTAGAACTCATTTGCAACATGACAAATGCTTTCCTACTCAATGGTGATTACATTTATTTATTCACATGCTGTAAGGATCTCTGTCACCGGTTACAGGCAATTCAGAGCTTTTGTAAATCCAAGGAGAAATCAGGGATTTGAAAAGCTTCGTTGAAATCTAAACCTGCAATTATGGGTGTTGGTGTAATGGCACTCCTATCCGGCCTTAATCCTCATTACCAGCAATGGCATTCACACAATCTATCAGAGCTGCACACTTGGCTACAAATCACTTCCAGTGGCATATGCCTTTCAGTTTACCCAGTTTCACATTAAAGTCCACTCTTAAGATATTTTTGTTTTTTCCTGTCTTCTGTTCACAGAAGCACGGTAAGAATCATAAGTGGCCGGATTTGTTTTCATCTCCAATTTACTATATCTTAGTAATTTTGCACCCTCTGAAGGCAGTGAAGTATTTTTTAACATCTTTGGGCCCAATTCTGCCTTCTCACATAAATAACCTCATTCCACAAATATTACCACCTGGTCTCATGGCAGCAGGATCACATCTTGGGATAAGCTGTCATCACCAGTGTGCGTGCTCTTTTCATTGTTTCAGCTTGTCCCAGGTCCTACCCTATCAGAAACACTTATTTTAAGCATTAAGGCTATTCAGTACATACCTAATTTCTGGAAAATGCATGGACATCCTGAACTCTCAGATCCCAGGCACTGATATTCCAGTGACAACTACTGTAGCCATTAACCCTTTCTGCAGAGTGGATATAACATGCCGCCACATTCTTATCTGGTACTGTGTGACACCCACTTTGGATTCAACTCAACTGAACAGGGCATGGATAGATCATAGATCCCTTCCCTGCTTGTTCATCTTCTGCTCACAATAGGATCAATGCACATAGGTGGAATATGCTGGACCTCCTGAAGGGGTGTCACACTGGCCTCACTCCCAGCATGAATCATGTGTAATTTGGGTCAGAATTCAGTTTCTTGGAGTGTGAATCTCTTTAATTGAGTCTTCACTCCAGAAATACATGAGTTTGAGAGACAGAGGAATTGTGAGTGATTAACTCATTGGTCTCTCTTTATCTCAGGTCACTGCTGCATTCTTTCCCCCTCCTTTCTCTGTACTTTGCTCTGTCTGAAATGCTCAGGAGTAAACTAAGCTGTGAAACAGCCCATGGACATAAGTTATTTCACCTTATGAGGAAGGCAAGATCAACTTCCTTGTCTGAGATTAGATATCAAGTAGTCAGATCACTCCCTGACAGTTACAGCACTAGACATTGGTTACTCCAGCTGGGGCAGATTACATAATCATTGGTGGGGCAATCACAGTGTTGGTGTCACTAGGCATCACCCTAGGTAACTCAGGGAGTTGGAAGACCACGAGAGTCGATGAAGCCCCCCCGCTCTAGGCCAAAGTGAACTGAAGCCCCTGCATGTTAAACTTTACTAACCTCACAGGCCAGCAGCTGGGAAGCGATAGTAATAAGGCCTGCATGCTTCTGGCTGAAAGGCAAGATAACAGATCAAAGGGAAAAGGACAAGATAACGGTTCAAAAAAGAGTTACTAATGAGCTAGACTTATAGCTGCCAAGATGACTTAACTGCTTAAATGTAACTGCTGTAGGAGGAGGGAGGGGGAAAGGGAGGAAGGAGCGTAGGGAAGAAAGGGGGGGAGAAAGTAAAGTATAATAAGAGAAAAACTGCTTATGTTGGTGCGCTTGATTTGAGACATGCTGGTCTCTTAGTGCCTATTCAGAGCTCTTGAATAAACTTTGTCTGCTTCTCCACCCTGGTGTGTTCATTGGTGCGAAGCACACCGGGCAACGAACCCCGCTGTTGCCCCCTCGGACCCTCTTTGCTGGCAACAGTTTTGACGTCCCTGGGTGGGCTCGAGGCTGAAATTTAGCCTTGCCTGGACCCCTCTCGGAGGTCGACAGATTGCAGTGACGACCGACGCCCAGCGCGCACCGGTGACTTCATGAGGGGCCTCGGAGGAGACGCGGTTTGGTCAACCCCGGAGGGCACAATGGTGCAACACGCTCGTACAGTGGAAAAGCAGCTGCGAGCGACGGTGGGGAACCGGTCCCGTGGATAGGCCGACGGTGTGAAACCGGACCCTTGGATAAGGTAAGAACAGTCCAGTGGGGACTTTACCTGTTTTGACCTGGGGACGCCTAATGTCTCCCTAGAGTATGGGGCAGGGACAGAGTACTCCAGGCAGGGCAAGGTGTACGCCCTTAGAATGCATTCTGGTGAACTGGAAAGTGTTTGAATCAGATCCATTAACTAAAAGTAAACTAAAAAGGTTCTGTACAGTAGACTGGCCTCAGTACCAACTAGAGGACCAGGAAAGTTGGCCACCGTAAGAATCACTTAATTATAATACGATCCTTCAATTACTTCTGTTTTGTCAGCGAACGGGTAAATGGAATGAACATATGTATGCACAGTTGTTTATGTTATTAAGAATTAGAACAGATATTTTGCAAAAGTGTAATTTGACTCCGACAGGTTCGGTAGTAGCTATTGTTAGTCCCTAGAATCCCCCCACAGCTGTAATGGCAGATCCGGTGTCCCCTTCGGCTATCACACTCCCATCATATAAAGAAAGGGTGTCTCGGGTTCCAGAAATCGCCTCCTCAGTGAAATCTGTTAATCACCGAGACCATGGTGTCCAGACATGGCTCGGAGAGGAATCAGGCCACTACTATGCAAGTTTATACCCATGTGCCTTTTAACCCAGTCGACCTAGCAGCCTTTAAGGCACAGGCAGGGGAATTCTCCACGAACCCAAGCAAGTTTATCTCAGTTTTTGAAGGGTGTCTGGACAGCCACAAGCCTGACTGGGATGACTGTAATATCCTCATGAGGACCCTGCTGTTGCGGAGGAGGAAAAGGAGAAAAAGCTAAAAACGTTTAAAAAAAAAAACTGTCTGGGATTGGGAGCTTATGAACAATATCAAGCCAATTTGGCAGAGACCATCTAAGGAGGTCAAAGAAGATGAAGTAACCCTTACCTTACCCCCCGAGAATGCCTGGATAATGACCCTTGCAATTGAGCCCTCAGCCATGCAAGCCCCAGAGTGGAGCCAGTGGAAGGACAAAAGGAGGGTTAAAAAGCAGCTTTGCTGGACAGTGTTGACCCAGGGATTTAAAAATTCCCACACCCTTTTTGGCCAGGCCCTGGCCAGAGATTTGGAGGAGTGGGACAATGAGGACGAGGTCCTCCTCCTGCAATATGTAGATGACTTGTTAATTGCCACTGTGGGTCTAACCCCTTGCCTTAAAGCCACTGTGAGCCTCCTGAACTTTGTTGGACTCCGAGGATATCGAGTAACATGGAGTAAGGCTCAAATTGCCCTCCCAGAAGTACAATACTAAAGGTTTCACATAAGGCAAGGGGAAGCATCAGCTTTCAAACGAAAGGAAGGAAGCTATCTGCCAAGTTCCTATCCCAAGCAATCGTAAACGGCTTAGGGCGTTTCTGGGTATGGCAGGCTTCTGCAGAATATGGATCCCAGAGTTTAGACTGTGGGCTAAACCCTTGTATGAATGCATTAAGGGAGCGGATCACGACCCCTTTCGCTGGTCCTCAGAAGCTGACAAGGCATTTAAGGTTTTAAAAAGGAAAGCTATTGGACACCAGAGGTTGTATTGAGTGAACTCCTCAAAAGTGGGTGTGCTCACCCTGGTTTGTTGCGCCAAAGCTCTGTATAGAAGTTATTTTACTGGAAGGGTGTACATGGCATACATTGAGTAATAAGACTAATGTACTGTATAATGGCAATGTGTATGTGTTCATTGTTGGGAAAAGGTGTATGAGTGAAGAGTGGAAGTTTCCTTTGTAGGTTAAAAGAAGCCAAGAAGGGGAGAAGGAAAAAGAACAGAACGAGTTAACTGAGGAAAAAAAAATATAGCTAGCAAACTCAGTCCAAAGATAAGATGCTGGCCCCATCCAAGGACATTGTTCACAGCTAAGACTTGGCTGACAACCAAGAAAAGGGGGGCCTGAATGTGCCCAAGTAACTATGAGATCTGCAAAACACTGCCAGGCATTAATGAAATGTGTTAGGTTTCTTTTCTCACAGATAAAAGAAGTGCTAACCAAAGACCCTAGCAGCCATGCCATTCTTTGAAACAAGGAGACTGAGTCTATGTAAAGTCCATCAACGAAAGACTGTTTTGGCTCCACACTGGAAAGGCCCTTTCCAAGTCCTATTAACCACTAACACCGCTGTGAAGTGCCAAGGACTGCCTACCTGGACCCATGCTTCTCACTGTAAAAAGACCCCTCCACCTTGGGAGGACTCTCCGACTGATAAGCCTATGTCTCCTTCTAGCTCTGCTGTGCCTTCTGGACAGCAGGAAAAAGAAAAGAAAAAAAAGACAAGGTGAAGTGCTAGTAACCTCTCCCCTGTATGATGCTGAACCACACTGTTTCAGGAAAAGAGAAGAAGGAACACTTGCTTCATTGAAACCACAAAGTCCAGGAATTCCTGACTACAAAAGACATTAAGAACTGACCCTGGTGAAGAAACAAAGAATTAAACGCTGGCAGAGAGGCTCTAACCCAGCTTATGAGTAAATATTTTCTAACCTCTGGACTTAGACTCATAGCATCCCTGGTACAGGCTGAATGTCTGCTCTGCCAAAAGAATAACCCTCGACTGGGAGTGTCAGTGCCACCAGCCACTCTGAAACCTACCCCAGGCCCGGAATTGGTTTGGCAAATAGATTTTACTGAGTTCCCCCGAACCCAAGGGTTCAGATACCTCCTCGTCTTGGTGGATCAATTCCGCGGATGGCCCGAAGCCTTCCCATGCCGTAACAACACTGCCAAAATGGTGGTCCTCAAATTTGTCAAGGAGATCATTCCCCGCTTTGGGCTCCCCCACTGGATGGAATCTGACGACGGAACACACTTCACGTCACAAGTCATTCAAAAGATATCGAATGCCCTACAGATCCCCTGGAAGCTCCACACGCCATGGTGACCGCAGGCCAGTGGGGTAGTGGAGCGTACAAATCAGACTCTTAAGCGACACCTCTCAAAGGTCTGTCAGGAGGCTTTGATGGCCTGATGCTTTGCCCCTCGTTTTGCTCCGCGTCCACGCTCTCCCTAAGGGCAGGTTAGGGCTCAGTCCCTTCAAGATTATGTTTGGAAGGGCATGGCCTCTGAACGGTACACCGGTTCTGGCAGGGGAGTGGGAAATGGGGTACAGTTTCTTATCTCAGTACATGTTCTCTCTGTCTGCTATTCTTTCTTCTCTCCACAGGTATACCAAAGATTCACAGCCTCTTCCGCTGGATGCCCCGATTCACTCCTTGCAGCCAGGCGATTCTGAACTCATTTGGACCTGGAAGGACAAGCCTCTCCAAGAGAGGTGGAAGGGACCCCACACCATCCTGTTGGTTTCCCATACAGCAGCAAAGGTCGAAGGACACAAAAACTGGATCCATCACTCTCGTCTAAAAGCAGTGCCTGCTCCTGAACAGTGGACCGTCCAGCCTGCTGAAAAAAATTCCAGCGACGATCTGGGACTTAAACTATTATTTAAGTCACAATAAGGTTTGCTGGGAATGCCTTGTGCTCCCTTTGGACAGTCGCAGCGCACTCTCCGCGAGAACTCTGAGCATTGGTTGTGTTTATTTTCACAGGTCCGGCCTAACCTATTGGCCTGGTCCCTTTTTGTTTTTAGTCTGCTTGCTATTGGTAATTGTTATTTTGTGGGTATTTGGGGAATTGTAATTGTTAAACCCCAGGGTTACCTGCCCAAAATGGAATCAGGTCCAGGGTCTGCCACTGTGTTACTCTTTGCCATAGGGGCACTCCTCTCATTAATTCCCATTTCCCCCCAGGCACATGCAGGATAAAAAGGAATCCCTATCAACTTAAAAACAAATATGTATGAGGCCCTGAAGGTTTACTTTGCCCAAGAGTTTAACCTCTCTAACTGCTGGGTTTGTGCCCAGATCCCACAGCATGCTGCTGGGTTGCCCTGGAGAGTTGTTCCCCAAAAATCCCGACATACCCTCTCATTAATAACCCCAGCTCCATAGTACTCAATCGTATCTTGTCCACAGAATATGAGAAAACTCAGCCAAAGGCTTGTTGAGTATTCTCAAAGGAGGGAGTTGTTGGTGTCACTAGGCATCACCCTAGGTAACTCGGGGGGGTTGGAAGACCATGAGAGTCGATGAAGCCCCACCGCTCTAGGCCAAAGTGAACCAAAGCCCCTGCATGTTAAACTTTACTAACCTCACAGGCCAGCAGCTGGGAAGCAATAGTAATAAGGCCTGCATGCTTCTGGCTGAAAGACAAGATAACAGATCAAAGGGAAAAGGACAAGATAATGGTTCAAAGAAGAGTTACTAACGAGCTAGACTTATAGCCACCAAGATGACTTAACTGCTTAAATGTAACTGCTGTAGGAGGAGGGAGGGGGAAAGGGAGGAAGGGGGGGGGAGAAAGTAAAGTATAAAAAGAGAAAAACTGCTTATGTTGGTGCGCTTGATTTGAGACATGCTGGTCTCCTAATGCCTATTCAAAGCTCTTGAATAAACTTTGTCTGCTTCTCCACCCTGGTATGTTCGTTGGCGCAAAGCACACCAGGCAACGAACTCCGCTGTTGCCCCCTCGGGCCCTCTGTGCCGGCATCAACAGGTAACAGGTCCTGAAGCAATAAAGATACTGTTGCTTCATAAAAAATGTGAAAAAGGTGACCACATTTCAGAGTTCCAGAGAGGCAGATCAGTCAGAACAGAAGCCAGAGTGTAGCCCCAGGAATAGAGGTCACTCTTGTGGGTAGTTCTCAACAACCTGAGGAACAGTAACACCCTTTGTTCTATTTTGGTTATACGTGTCGTGCACCTTAGATCAAACATGCATGAATCATTTTGGGAGAAAACCTAGACCATCTAACTGACCACTGTCAGATGCTCCTCTGATTTTTGAAAGTGAGGTTTGCCTGCTGCTAGTGTTTGCTAGATGTTAGTTAAAAACTAAAAGGAACTTCTAAGGAGGAATCTTCATTGAGTTGTAGAAACAGTCAATTCCCCTTCTGATATTGTAACATGTGACTAATTTTTCTACCAAGTAAATGATTTTTAAAGACAAGCCTTCACTAGCAGGAAATCATTCCATGGAGCCTGTTCTGAAACATAATGGCTCTATTTAGATCTATGCCCGTGAAGTAATAAATTGCATTCTATCTTTCTAAATGCTCCACTTTAAAAAAAGATTTAGACACAATCAATACAGTGCAAGTACACTGCTGTGTACCTTACTGCTATGTTTCAGAAATGTAATCTAATGTTTGATGCTCTGAGTATTAATACAATTTAAAATTTGAAACATTTTTTGGACAGTTCAGCCTCTTTGCCAATTTTTTTATTTATCCATTTCCTTTCATTTTGGGTTTCTGAATTTTTCTGTTATCCTCTCTCACTTTTCTATGTTCCTTTTAATCTCATCAAGAAATCTGTATGTTCAGTTACAAGGTGTTTTAACCACTTTTTTGTAGTATGTTTGTGACAATTGAATACTCATATTCCCTACTCTTAGCCAACTTGGTGGATTTTTTTTTCCTGGATCTTCTGATGCAGTATAAAATATTTTTATTAGATATCTGAGCAAGCAAAGTTTCTTATCTATGTCAGTGTCTGCTGATTGCAATGAAACAGGGACAACAAACATCAGAAAATAAGACTGGTTTTCCACCAACTTGGTGGTCAGTGTCATTTTAAAGCAGTTTCATGACTACTCTAAACTACACAGGCTTTCTATGGTCCTCACAGGACTGGGGATTGTTGTAGTGCATCATCATTTTGGCTATGCACTCAAACTAGCAAGAGGGTCAGAGAAGATGGTTATATCAGTCATATGCCACCTGAAAACTCCATCATGCTGGGGGAAATCCTTATCTGTGAATACCTGACCCTTTATGTTCCTTTTGTACAGCTGATTGTGCAGAGAAGCTGCGAGGGTGAGAGAATCTGAATAGAGAATGTGTATAAATCAGAATTTGTCCCACTTTCTTGACATCTAAATACTGAAAAGAGGGTAGCCCGCCCACCATTAGCAGACATCTCATGCATGTGTTATAGATTCAAGAAACCTCATGAAGAAAAGCAAAATATGAAAACTTCACAGGAAGATACAATATAATGGCAATCATTAAAAAGACACAGTTCTGACCTGGCAGGTAGTCACTTGGTGACCTAGCATGGCCCAGGGTCTCTTAAACCTGAATATTTTGGATTTGTGGACACTCTGCCTCCTCACTACTCCCCAGGCTCTGTGAACATCATAGCAGCATGATTCATTGAAGAGTTGTGCTACCAATACCTCCTTGGTAGGGCTGACCGGAAAAACACATCCATTTTAGGAACAATTTTGAAGTTTACTTTTATTCTGCATCAGAACAAAATTGAGACCCTTTGATTTTTTTGAGATCTGTACACCTATATAGCCCGGTAGTTAGGATATTTACCTGAGATGTGGGTGACTGAGGTTCAAGTCCCTGTTCTGCCTGATTTAGGGCAGGGACTTCAGTCTGGGTCTCATATTCCAGGCAAGTGTCAAAACCACCAGTCAATCTGTCTCTAATTTACATCCTGGACCTGAGAAACTTGCCCAAGAAAAACTTCATCAAAGCAAGTACGTTTCCACATTACACTTCAGTTTCAATGTAATATTTTTCACTGGGAAAAAGTCTTCATGGAAAACTTTTCAACCAACTTTTTTCCTTGTCTCCTGCTATCCTCCCAACCTGGCTAGTTGGGTCACATCCTATCCCCCTTGAAGTCAGAGAGAGCTTTACTATTGAAGTCCATTGTGCCAATCTTTGACCATGTAGTAAAAGGGCTAAAACAGATTGGAAGAGGAGAGGTCCCACCATGCCAGTCAAACAATGGAGGGGAGCACAGTTGACCCATGCAGAAATGCTCCTTCTGCTTTTAGCAGAGGAGTGGGCAGCTGTACCTCCACATCATTTTAATCTTTGGTTATGGCACAACAGGTAAGATAATGCTGACCCAATCATCATTAGTTCTATAGATGGGCTTGGGTGAAGAGGTAGGTTTGAATGCTGCAGAGGCCAGCTGTAACTCCTTTTCCACTGCCCAGGTCTGCCCTCTGAATCTAAAACCGGATTCATTGGGACCATCTGTGGTGGGGAGAAGCAGGGCTGAGGGAAGTGTGAGCTAAACCCACTACTTCACCAGCCAAACACATCTGATTTTCTTCCCTTACAATTTTTGTAGAAATCTCCACCAGAATGTCAGTTGTGAAAGTTTATCCATGTTGTACCTGCTAATAGATCTGTACTTTCTCCAAAAGACTTTTTAATGCTGATAAGTCTAATAAGCTATAGAATCGTTGTTCCGTGTTTGGGAATTATGGCAATTTTCATATTGCCAGGACTGGTTCACTCTATCACTCTACCAAAACAATCCAGCTGCTTGTAACTCAGTATTTACAGTGGAAGTGTTCCATATAAAAAATACATTCTACTCTGGGCTGATCACTATTTAAAAAAAAAATCACCCTAATGGCATTCCCAGAGGTAGCTTTAGTGTTTACTTGCAGGATATTTTTTTGTTTATACTGAATCATGTGTTCTACAGTGGCCACTGTAAATTGATCTCAACTCTCTACCATGGAGATGCATCCATTGCTTCAATTTTCCTTATGTATCTTTTTCCAGATAGATACCATGATCTGACCCTTCAGCCATATCAGAAGTCTTCCCCTTCAAGAGCAAAGATAGGCATCCAAGCAAGAGATCAGCAGTCCTCTTTGGGTTCATGTGTCCTTCTCTCAGGATCTGCCTTGCTTTTTCCATTTCATACAAGGGAATGAACAAGGGCTTCCTCTTATCCTCTCTGGAATCTCCAGCCTAAATCCATAAGGCAAGGATAGGCATCAAAATCAAACCTTAAGCCCATACCCCAGGTCTCTTCCTTCCATTAATAAATTCATACATTACAAGGTCAGAAGGATGATTGTGATAATCTAATCTGACCTCTCATATAAGCAAGCCTATAACTTCCTAGAGCAGATATTTTAGAAAAACACATCCAATCTTGATTTAAAATTTGTCAGTGATGGAGAATCCACCATAACTCTTGGTAAGTTGTTTCAATGGTTAATTATCCTCACTATCAAAAATGTTCACCTGCCTAGCTTCAACTTCCAGCCATTGGATCATGTTCTACCTTTCTCTGATAGATTGAAAAGTCCATTATTAAATATTTGCTTCCCATGTCGATACTTAGACTGTAATCAAGCCTCTTTAACCTTCTCTTTGTTAAGCTAAATAGATTGACTCAAGGAGCTCAATCACTATAAGGCATGTTTTCTAATCCTTTAATCATTCACATGGCTCTTCTCTGAACCCTCTCCAATTGATCAACATCCTTCTAGAATTGTGGACACCAGCCCTGACAAAGTATTCCAGCAGTAGTTGCATGGGTGCCAAATGCAGAGGTAAAATATCCTCTCTATTCCTACTTAAGATTCCCCTGTTTATGGATCCCAGGGTCACATTCATTCTTTTGGCCACAACATCACACTGGAAGTTCATGTTCAGCTCATTATCCACCATGACCCCCCCAATTAATGTCAGCCCTGCATTCTTTGTTCCTCGGTGAATACATTTACATTTAGCCATATTAAAACACATGGTTTGCACACAGTTTACCAAGAAATGCGGGTTTTTCAGAATCAGTCACCTATTCTCTTCATTATTTAATGCTCCCCCCAATTTTTGTGTTATCTGCAAACTTCTTCAGTGATTTTTCTTGTTCTTCCACTGATCAAAATTTTAAATAGTGTAGGGCCAAGAACCGATCTCTGCAAAACCACACTGAAACACATCTACTTAACTACTCCCCATTTACAATTACATTTTGAGACCTATGTTAACCAATTTTAATCCATTTAAATGTGTGCCATGTTAACTTTATATCATTCTAGTTTTTTTAATCAAAATGTTGTGCCTTGCCAAGTCAAGTCTATTATACCAACATTATTACCTTTATCAACCAAACTTGTCATTTTGTCAAGAAAAGACAAACTGGGGTGAAATAACCTAATAGGACCTTCTTATATCCTGCCTCTTCACAGTCCTTCAGGGCTCAGTGTTTTCCAAGTCTTAGTGGAGAATCCCATACAAGGATCAATCTCTCCTCCCTCCATAGAGGGAAGGCTGCCCCTAGTAATTGCTTCTCAACATGTTTTGCCACAGCCTAGGCCCACATATTCCTCTAGCATCTATAGTCCCCAGCATGATAGTCCATAATGGGACAGAACTTGGAGCATGGATGTGTTGGCTCAGGGTTGGCCTTAAAGGGATAATACACTGTAACTTTCAAGGAAATCTGAGGAAGAAAGAGAGCAGGGGCTTGTCTTCCATACTGATACAGTGAGAAATTATTGACTTGTGGACAAAAGGCAAAAGAATTAGTAATTGCAACGCTGTTGTGGAGTGTGTTACTGAGAGATTGTATTACTGTTAAGGACCAGAGAGGAATCCACTCCAGTATATGTTTCAGCTATTGGATTCTGCGTGTTTCTCATTCAGAGCTTCTGTATTAGGAAAACTTCACTGGTTTCACTAAACTGATTTGAAACTGAACTAGTTAAATTGGCATAAATGCCTTACCTGTTTAACCCTTGTTTAAATTGGCTTAATTTGCATCTGTAAATTGTCAAATTAAGCAAAGGTTAAACAAGTTTAAGTGAATCTATATTAGGTATTTGTGCCAGTTTAGACTAATTAAAATCAATTTAGTGCAACTTTTCTAATGTACAATATATGGTTACAATTTTACCAGTTTACCTGGTTGCTTTTATAGTACATGTATATAACCTTTCATTGAATATATGTACTGAGGTACTGTTTTGACACAAATTATCATTCTGTCCAGTCATCTTGTTTGGAACCGAATAGGGCACCTGTGCAGTCACTCTCTTTAAAAGGGAATTTTTTAATGAGCCAGGATGCAGCTGCAGTCAGCTTCAGACATGTGGAATATCCTTGATGAGTGCCCACTGACTTATTTCGATGACAGGCTACTGTCTCTCCACATGGTAGATGATGATGCCATCAAAAAGCTGTGCACGTTGTGCCTAAGCTGATATCTATACTGTTTTTCTTCCCTCACCCCCCAAAAAATTGTGTGTGTCCCTACAAACCCAAACTTTGTGTGTCATGGCGGGGAGCTGAGGGGGAATTACTGTTTTTCACTTCCTGGTGTGGAGGCATACAGACTTCAAGTCTAGCTTTAAGTGGTAATATTTCAAGGCTTTGGTCTTGAATACATAACTAATTCTTAACCAATCAAATCATGAATTTCCAAGCCACTCACATGCAACTAGCTTTTTAAATTTCATTATATGATCAGGGATTAAGTTGTGTGACTGGAAATATATATTCCATCTCTGAATTATAATCTTCTATCCTCACCTTTTTTTTTCCCCCCTCAAAGGTGCTACGCGAATTCTAAGTGTTCTCTCCAAATGTTGGTCAGCACTTGTATTACTTGAATTGGTAAATAAACATAAATCAGTAAGAATGTGGAAAATCAGTTAACTAAACAAACTGCATAGCCCCCCCCCCCCAAGATGTAAATTCTAAATGCTGCAGATGCAGTCAGCTGCATCTATACTTACGTTTACTGAGATAAGAAAAGTTCTATTTATATATTTTAACATGCAAGGCATTTGCTAAAGAGTAAACTTAAGTTGCTGTTGAGGAAAATGGGATAATTCTGGTTCATAATTACTCTTGTATGTTTTGATTAGGGAAGAATATAACATTTCATTATATTAACACCTACAATAATGCATAGTTCAAGCTTTTCAAACACAATTAGAGAATTTTAATTAGAGAAACAAGTATGACATTAATTGAATATCATGTGTGCATTACCTAGTTTCCAAACTACAGAAATAATGCAACTGTCTACGTTCATATGTATATATGAGAGAGAGAGAGAGAGATCTTATTTTGTGTGATCCCGCCTTCCCCCCCCCCCCCCGTAAACCATACAGCATGCATATATGGTGTCTAATGGTTGTTAGACTATTCAGATCTTTTGACCTGATCCTACACCTTAATACATGTCTGACTACTCGAGACAGACTCATGAGTTGATAGCATTTTGCACTGGTGTAAATGACTACATAAAATGCCAATTTGGATACTAGCTACAAATTCCCTATCTTGCTGGAAGCAGAGAAGATTTCATTGATTCCAATGGGAGTTAGGCACTGTGACAGAATGTACCCGTGTCCACACCCTACACACTGTTGTAATAATCTTTGTACTCAGCATGCCTTGTGCAGTATCATTGAAAACTCAGAATTTGCTGGTTATTGTCCTGATAAAATGTACATGGCAACATTGTATAAGATTACACTTTATGGTGGTGTTAACACATGTTCCAAACTGAGGTTGGTAAACAGGCCTGTCTCAAACAAAGGAATGTGTGCTCTGCTTAATTTGCATTTAAGCAGTAAATGGAGTCATTAAGCAGAGATGGAAACAAAAGGTGAGGGGGGGAAAGCAGCAGGGAACATCCTTCTCCATAGATTCAGTCACCTGAATCTCAGCTGGAAATGTTTTTCAAGAGGGGTACTGATGCTATAACAAGGAGTAGGGTTTCCAACCCTCCAGGATTGTCCGGGAGTCTCCAGGAATTAAAGATTAATCTTTAAAGATTGTCATGTGATGAAACCTCCAGGAATACATCCACCCATAACTGGCAACCCTAAGAAGGAGGGATAAAAACCCCACGGGGTGTGTTTGTTCTCTCTCTCGCTATCGATTCACTGCACCAGAAGGGACAAAGGAAGCGGTCATTAAACTGAAGAAAGGGTTCTGATCTAAGAAGTTGGGTCAGTAAGACTGCTGAGAGCATATGCTGAGAAAACTTTGCTTTGAATTTAACAGTTAAGTTAGGCACCAGTTGTGTTTCATCTTCATTTTTCTTTTAACCATTTCTGGCTTTTATGCCTCACTATTTGTACTCAAAATCAATCTCTTTGCAGCTAATAAACTTGTTGTGGTGTTTTATCTAATCCACTGTGTTTTGAGTTGAAGAGTCTGGGAAACTCTATTTGGGGTAACAAGATGTGTGCATATTGTCTCCCTTGATGACATGACAGACTATATATAAACATGTATTGTCCAGGAGAAGGCTGGGCAGTACGGGACATAGAATTTCTGGGGGGAAGTCTAAGCCTAGGAGTGTGTTGGGGTCACCCTGCAGTATAACCGAGGCTGGTAAGAGCCAAGGTATGGCTGGCCGGCTGCAGTGCACACACAGACATAGGTGGGAGTGACTTAAATGTTGGAGGCTATTTGCGAGCAGTTCAGACTGAAGACTACAGCAGCCAAGCATTGTAAAGGGCACCCCAGGTTAGAGGGCAGGGTGACACAGCTACTCATTAGTCTGGATTGTACCCTGGTATGTCACAGGCAACTACATACCTTTTTGAGGCTTCGTGGACTTAAATTGCTGCTGCCTGTGAAATTCTTGGATTGTTTTACTTAAGAGATTCTGAAGCATTTGGAAGGGAACTGTGGGGCTGTAGTCCTCTGGCTTTGAGGAATCCAGGTGTCACTTGATGCCATACTTTAGAGACAAGATAGTTATCTCCATGAGAAGATGGGAGGGGAGGGATGTGTCTAAATACACCTTGCTCTCACTGTTATGGAACAGTGACAGAGTGGGGAAATCTGTGTGGGGAGACCCAATTAAATTACCACAAGGAAGTAATTACCACTAATAGATCCACTATGATGTACATAGAAGTGTGAACTGCTTCTCCCACAGCCTCTCCAGAAATAAACTGAATAATCACCTGTAAAAGTACAATAGACAGTGCAATCATCTGATAAATAATTCTTGCCCCCTACAGCAAGTAGATGTATCCTGGCCATTTCATCAGATCCTATCCTAATTCTTCCCTCTGTCCCTCTTCTGCTTCCCAATTCCATATTAATCAGCTTTTTCATTGACTGCAAGCATGGGTTGCTAGAGAAATCTAAGTACTCTTTTTAGAGAGTTTGGACTGAATGGCTTTTTTGGGCTAGGGAAAACCACTTTGACAACAGAGGGGACAAAAATGTTTTTTCTGAAGATTATATAGCTTGTTTGCATCTATTATATCTGGTTTCCTGAACCTTCAGCTAGATAGATGTCTCCTGTTGCTGCCTTAGTGGCCAATCTGGCCACAGTTTTCATACTTGAGGGCCCAATGTGGGGCACAAATTATAAGGCTGAAATTTTCAAAGTAGCATAGGGAATTTAGCGACTTCCATTTATTTCAGTGGTCGATGGGCAGTTAAGTTCCTTGCACTGCTCTGAAAAATCTCTGTTCTGTCATGGCTACAGGTGATTAGAACAAAAGACACTTTCAGTGAGCACATTGGAGAAGGTAGAGGAAATCTCTCGAACAGCTCTACTAAACATGGATTTGAGTGCCTAAATCTAGATACCTATGTTTGAAGATTGAGAGTACTTGGGAGGAATTATTTGGACCTTCACATCCAGCATGACAGAGCATGGCTGGGGCCAAATGTGGTGGAGGTAGTGTTGCTGCTGCTGTGTTGCTCCTGCATCAGGGGTCCCCCCACAAGGACTTGCCTGGCTTTGCCTCACTTCTAGCAGCTCTTGTTCTAGCTCAGGGATGGAGAATGACACTGCACCTGGGTGGGCCAGGTTGGAAGGTCGGAACTGAGCATGGTGCACATTCAGCAGGGGAGACGCTGGGACCAGTGGCTGCAGTGGGGATGGCTCCACTGAGGTTGACAGTGTGTACCATATGAAATATTTCTTAGTATGCCCCAGATTTCAATGAAAGTTTAGGAGCCTAAATACTTTGGAGGATCCTGACCTGAGTGATAGCTCCAAAAGCCTTATAATTCAACTTCTTGCAGGGTAAATTCAATTGTTTTTAAAAGAAGGGGTGAAGGGAAGTGGAATTCCAAAGCTCCTGGGTCATGCCAATTCAATTAATCTTGTATTATAGGCAATCAAAAGCTCACACAAAAAAACATTAACCAAAATATTGTAGGCACTGTAGAAGAGCTCTGACCTTGCCCCTGTGGGTCCTGCGCGTCTACGTGGTATATGCTAGCCTCAGTGGCTCACTGTGACCCTCCACATAGCCCTTCTCTCTCTAGGGCCAGGGTTACAGTCTACTGAGCCCTTTTCATCATAGGTCAGCAAGGAGGTTGGTGAGAGAACTCCCAGTCTCTGTTGTCCCTAGGGGCTTGTTTTGGAACAGTTTAGCCTTCTGTCCTGACAGGGGCCTGACTTCCCCTCCCAGGAGGTGTTCCTGTAGTGGTGGGTTGGGGGGAACCCAGGCCTGCCCTCTACTCCGGGTTCCAGCCCAGGACCTTAATGGTAGCAGCCAACCTTTCACTGCCAGAATTGCTACATTTCCCTGGGCCACTTCCCCACAGCTCTCCTACTTCTCCCATCTTCACCCTTACCAATAACTTGAGGGTATCTTCATTAACCAGCCCTTCAGGAATACTTCCTCTCCTCTGCCTGACTGGAGTGAGCCCTTTTTATAGTATCAGCGGGCCTTAATTGGAGTCAGGTGTTCTCATGAGCCTGGAGCAGCCCCTGCTCTGGTCAGTCAGGGAACAGAAAATTGTTAATCCAGTGGCCAGTATATCTGCCTTCTGCTATTCTGCTGTACCCAACTGGCCTGGGTCTATCACAGTACTTTTCACTTTGTTGTTCCTCTAAGAGAATATTTGGGTTCTTCAGTCTTTGTTCAAAAGACTGGTGTTAAAAAAAAAATTAAAAAAAAAATCTAAAAGTGAAAAAAATATTTTTTTTAACTGATATACCATTAAGCTAGTAAACAAAGACAGTCATGCCACTCAAACGATATAGATACTCTCCAATATTTACTTTCACTGGAGGTTACTTGAAACATTCCTTTGAAATGTTTTCTTTCTATATTCTACATTCTGCAGTAAATAGCACAGGTCCTGAACTTCAAATGCACAATTACATGATAGAATGCAGTACAAAGCTCATCAAAGGAGATCAGCCTTAAAAAGTATTCTCCCTTTCTTTAAATGCACATTTGCTGGAATATCTAAGGTGCTATATGCTTATAAAGTTGATCATTCACAGAGAGGTAAACTTTTTTTTTTAAATAGTTAATATACAAATGTGTATAGTAAATCCATTATCAGCTGTTGCTTAGCCTACTGACTCAAATTGTAATTATTACAAGATAATTGGCTTTAATAATGCATAATCTTATTAGCTGTAGATGGTAAAAGACATTGACACATAGTTACAACTTAGTAGAATCTGGTCATTTTTAAGGTTTACATTGCACAAAACTACAATATTTTAGCTTTTGTTTTGATGCTGTCATCAAATTCATTTAAATTTTTTGTTTGACAAAAGCATTCAAACTTCTTGGGATCTTGAATACAATCACAGCAGAGACAGATATATCTCTTATTGCTTGCCTGAGCACAAAAAGCATAGGAACAACCCTAGAGAAAGAAGAATTAAAAATCCACTCCCTGGATGTGTACTTTAAAATCATTTTCATGCTTCCTTACTACAGCATGGAATCAGGTCATGCTAACAGAGCAATGTAATTAACCTTCTTTATAAATTAATTCTAATGTGTTATGTAGTGCCCAGAATTTGGATAGAATTCTTTCTACTTTGTTGTAGGGTTTCTAGCAGCTGCTTTGTGACTTGAGGATTTCAAATAGCTTTCACTCTTCTTAAACCAGCCACCTAGGATGTGGGGCAAGGGAATGGCTAAATGTGAAGTGTAGTCATATATTATTACGTATAGGATCAATATTTCAAAAGGCAAACTAAGATCTCCCAGAAAAGAAGGATTTGCCCTATTTTCTGTGAACTACAAAGGTAGGATAGCTGGAAATTATTATTTTTTTCTTGTCACTTGTGCAGGAAAGATTCTATATTGCCTAATGATGGCAGTACAATCAATTATGCATGTAGCCAGCATTAAGTAGAAAAGCAAAGCTCGTTAATGAAATCTCTGCCTAATCCATAAAAGTGTCAAATCTATTGGTAATATTGCTGTGAAACTGCATTTTGTGTGTGTATAGATTGTTCCAGAACTTTGTGTATGTGCACTGGGAGAGCCATCTTTTCTCTCACTTATATACCTTCCTTAAGGGTTATGGCCAAACATAACCCATGCACTCTGCAGTGTGCAGGAATTGCTCCATTCACACAACCAGAGGAGGTGAGTCATTAGCCCTGTCTAACTATTTGTGGTACTCAAGGCCCCATCATCACTGTCCAAACTCCGCAAAATCTTTAATATATGTATCTTCTTGCTACTCTTGAGGTAGCACAATACTATGTATGCCCATTTTACACATGGGAAACTGAGGTACAAAGGCTAAGTGATTTGCCCACTGCCACACAATAAGCATGTAGCAGATCAGGGAATTGAATACAGCTCTTCCATGTCTAGGTTAGTGCCCTAACTTCTGTACCCCCTTTCTCTTCATCCTTTACCTCCCCACACCCTTCACCAACATGTAGACCTGCGTAGGCTCATTGGTGGGTACAGATGCTAACAGCCTACGGGATGGGGTAGGCTATATACTCCATTATATGGGCTGGATAGCTGGGGTAGGGTAGGGGGGGAACAGAGGCACAATTCTTTCCAATTTCCCTATAGGGCAGCATGGCATTGCTGTTCCCCCAACCTACTACAGTGTGTGGAAGACACTAGTTCAGACACTGCTTCTATCACAATATGGATATCTCCCCCCCCCCCACACCCAAGTATATAAACCTGTCAAGGCTGTATCCCCACTTTGAACTTTAGGGTACAAATGTGGGGGCCTGCATGAAGACTTCTAAGCTTAACTACCAGCTTAGTTCTGGTCTGCTGCCACCATTCTCAAAAACTAATTCCCTTCCCTGGGTAGCCTTGAGAAACCTTTCACCAATTCCCTGGTGAATACAGATCCAAACCCCCTTGGATCTTAAAACAAGGAGAAATTAACCATTCCCCTCCTTCCTCCCACCAACTCCTGGTGAATACAGATCCAACCCCCTTGGATCTAAAAACAAGGAAAAATCAATCAGGTTCTTAAAAAGAAGGCTTTTAATTAAAGAAAAAGGTAAAAATCATCTCTGTAAAATCAGTATGGAAAATAACTTTACAGGGTAATCAAACTTAAAGAGCTCAGAGGACTCCCCTCTAGTCTTAGGTTCAAAGTACAGCAAACAAAGATAAACACTCTAGTAAAAGGTACATTTACAAGTTGAGAAAACAAAGTAAAACTAAGACGCCTTGCCTGGCTATTTACTTACAAGTTTGAAATAGGAGAGACTTGTTTAGAAAGATGTGGAGAACCTGTATTGATGTCTGGTCCTTCTCAGTCCCAAGAGCGAACGAACTCCCAAACAAAGAGCACAAACAAAAGTCTTCCCCCCCAGGATTTGAAAGTATCTTGTCCCCTTATTGGTCCTTTGGGTCAGGTGTCAGCCAGGTTACCTGAGTTTCTTAACCCTTTACAGGTAAAAGGATTTTGGAGTCTCTGGCCAGGAGGGATTTTAGAATACTGTACACAGGAGAGCTGTTACCCTTCCCTTTATAGTTATGACAAAACCATATGCAGATTCATGTTGAGTAGCCACTGGCAGTAAGTGAATAATATGTACGTAGAAGAGTTTCGATGTTTGAACAGTTTTGAGAACCCTACCTCCCCATCTCCATGCCAAGCCAATGCCAGCTGGCCAGGCTTGGGATAACAGCCTGTCTTATTGAAATATTAGCTGCATAATATTGAACAGGGCTCAGTGCAGGGGCATTTCACTAGAGCAAGGGAAAGGGAATCCTCAATTCCCGGCTCCACAGAATGGTATGGGAGCAGCTGCATGGTTACTACCACAACCCTGAGGCTGCTGGCCCCCTTCTGCTGCTGGATCCCTGCTCCACAGAAGGCAAGGGGCAGTGGATCTGTGTAGTGGCAGATTGTCCCCTGTCTATGCCCCCCCAAACCTTGTTGCCTAAGGATGCAAAGGGAACCCTCCTGAGCTGGAGGCATTGATGCACAGAATACAGACTCTTACTTGACTTAGCCAGGTCCTGCCAATCCCCTCTTCAGTGGATCTGGAGACAAACCCTGCCATAGCCCCAATGGGGGTGGCAGGATTTGTTGCAAAGTAGAATAGAGCAGCTAACAACAGTGGAAAGACAGAAAAGACTCCCAGAACACATTCCATCACCACAGTGTGGCCATACAAAAAGAGTGCCAATGAGCCCTTTGTTCACTGAGCTGTGCCACTTCCCCATTAATAATACCAAGCTTTTATATATCACTTTTAATCAGTAGCTTTTAAAGCTATCTATAAAGGAAGAAAATTACCATTACCCCATTTTACAGATGGGTTAACTGAGGCACAGGGAAGTTCAGTGATTTGTCCAAGGTCACCCAGCAGATCAGTGGCAGAGCCAGGATTAACAATCAGGACTTCTGAGTCACCGTCCAATACTCTATCCAGTGGGCCACCTGCTTTAATGGCAGACTGGATTTTAAATTGTGGTTTATAATTTATATATACATAACATTTATCTGTGTAAGATTTAGTCTTCCTCTCCATTACCTTTCGTAGCCAGAATTTCAAGCCCTTAGCACCCATAATTTGGAAGCTGATTTTCAAGAGTCCCATTTAAGCACACTAATCAGTGGTCAGATTTTCAAGAGAACTCAGCACACACTGTGTACTAAAATTGCTGAGCTCTTCTGAAAATCTGTGCACATGGATACCTAAATGGGAGTTTTGCTCTTGAAAATCTGGCCCCCATTGTGGGGATGGAGCTCTATTGAAAATTTGACCACAGCTGGTACTTGTGTGTATTGAATAACATGACATTTTAAACCGGGGGCAGTGGGGGGAAATCCTCAGATTCAAAAACAAAGTTGCAGAAGTCATTGTGCAAACCGATCACTGACCACATATGGGGGATGGATTCATTGTGATTTAAAAATGAGGGAAGCTAAGAACTATGCTACACATTCCTTTTTCTGTCACACTTGCCATATTCTGCTGAGGATGGTTGAATTTGGAATAACAGTAATGTACAGTAGAACCAGGCCCGGCTCCAGGCACCAGCCTGGCAAGCAGGTGCTTGGGGCAGCCGCTCCGGAGAGGGGCGGCAGGTCCAGCTATTCGGCAGCAATTCGGCGGATGGTCCCTCACTCCCTCACGGAGCGAAGGGCCTCCCGACGAATTGCTGCCGCAGATCGCGATGGCGGCTTTTTTTTTTTTTTTTTTTGGCTGCTTGGGGTGGCCCAAACCCTGGAGCCGGCCCTGAGTAGAACTAGTCCATGCTAAAAGCTCCCTCTGCTCCAGTTAATAAGTGTGGTGAGTGCTGTGCAGAAGGCCTTCAGGACTAACCCTTGGTATAGTAGCCATATAATGCTGATTTCAGTAGTGTGCAGCCACCTGTTATTGTCTTGTTCCTAAAGGTACTGTCACAGACATCACCTAGCCATTTAACCAGGCTCCTAGGAGCAGGGGCTCAATAGGAGGGGGACCCAGGGCAGCAACCCCCCTCCCTTATTGTCTTCTTTGGCCCTGACTGGAGCTGGAATGACAGAGAGGTGGGCAGGCCAAATTTGAGTAGTGTGGTGACTCTGTGGGCCTGCTTGATGGCTCCCCCACTTTTGCAGTCCTCCTGGTGCCCATGGGCCCTGGGGAGAGGTGGAGGAGGATACACAGGGAGTCCCCAGGTGGATGGAAGGATTGGATCTGAGATTTTGGTGCTTCCTGGGGAAGTGGAGATGCAGAAGTAGAATGGAGTCTGGGGATTGTAGAAGGCCTGGGTCCTGGTGGGGATGGTGCTCTTCAGCCAGACCAACTCTCTGGGTTAGAGCACAGGGTTGGGTGTGGGGCAATGTGAGGAAAATAGCATGGGGCTGGGTGTGGGGAGGCAGCAGGGAAGTATGTGTGGAGCTTGGTGCCAGAGGAGAGCACAGGTCTGGATGCAGAGGCAGCACCAATGCTCAGACTGAGTGTGGCAGAGGGAGAAGGAGTATGTTGGGTTGGGAGCAGGGCAACAGGTGGAGAGCTCCTTCCCTTGGGAAATTCTGGTTGAGCCCTTGCCTGGGAGCAACAATCGGATAGAGATGAACTTTTAAAGGGGCTTCATGACTCAAATATATTTCTCTGTCTGACTCTTCAGTTACATGGTTCATTCAGGGAGAAATATAAGGGTCTTGTTGATTCAAAGATTCTCACTTGGCCTACAAAGAATCCACAGACAAGGAGGCAGGAATGAAGTAGTTCCTCCTTTCCGATGAATAGGGGTTAGCACCCAACACAAGCAATGGGCAACCTTGGTCAGAATGCCCCTCCACACACCACCACTCTGAATGAAGGATGGGAGAAACATTTGACCATTGCCAGCTTTGAAGCTGGAGCTTTATGTGGTAGTTCTCCAGCCCTGTGACTTCAGTAACATCTGTGTCCAGTCCCCAGCAGAAGTGGGGAAAGAGGAACAACTTCATGGTACAGAACATGTTCCCCAAGATCTGTTCCCATAGGTAACCCTTTGCAGACAGGCATACCCTTCCTTATGCCCAAGGAGGGTACAGGATCAGATGCTTCTATAGCATCTTCCACCTTCTTGGGATTTCTGTGGATTTGGGATCCATGCAGGGAGATGAGGTGAGAAGTGTTGGGACCTAAGGTGGGAGAGGATTTGGCCAGGGGTTGCACAGACCATCCTTTCAACAGCCCCATGAAAATTACAGCATAGAGCTGAATTTCCTTTTCCTGCTATCACCTTTGCTGCACAACCATTCTGCAGTGGGTAAAGCCCCTTTACAGGGCCTGTAGTTTGGACAGAACATGGTTTCATGGCTGTGATGGAGTTGTCCTCACAAGGAACTCTCTTGTTCAAAAGGAATTATTTTGGAGAAGTTCTATGACCTGTCTTATACAGGAGGTTAGACTAAAGGGTCCCTTCTGGTCTCAGAATCAATGAATTTATGCAGTGTGGGTTTGGGGCTTCAGAGTCAGCGTGGATGCCTCCTTGATCTACTCAGTTCAAGGGCTGGCTGTGTCTAGAAGCAGTGGAAGGACTCATTCAAGGGAATGACAATAGGGAAATTCTGAAAAAAACCTTGCACGGTTTTATTTTCTTGAGGTTCCTGCATTAGTATTTCCATCTAAGGGGATGCTGTGGGAGTCAGGAGAAGGGATGGAAGTGCTTGGGAGACAAGGAGCTCATTTGTATAATCTTCCCAAATCAGCTCCATAATGCTTGGGTATGTTGGGTTTTTTGTTCTTTTTTATATTTGCCCAATCCAACAGGCTGACCAGCCTCGTGTAGGGGTTCAATGTCTCCCCATTGACAAAAATGAAGCAAAGAGGATAAAATCATTTGAGCAGTTCATAGAGATTCTGAAGATTTATTATAACTACTACTGGAAGTACATTATATCCATAGATAACATGGCCACATAAATTATGAGTTGCAGGGGAGCATTAATTAATAATTGCTAACCAAGCAGGAAATCATTATGGCTGATAATATGCAACTTCAGATGGCAGCATTTTGATTTTCATTTCTGTAAAAACTAATTTTTTGAGCAACATTATTGGTTAATTAGTACTTGTAAGTAATGATTTAATATAGGGGAGATTTAACATGTTTCTTGGGAAATTGTCTAAAAGAATTGTTTCATTAAATGTATTAGAAGAGATCTTATTCACTATATTTCAATCATGTTTAGTAGGAAGAGAGCCGTTGATCTGGTTTGCCATAAGAACACAAATAAAAGTACATAATTAACAATATTTTTTACACATAGTCTTGTCACTGAACTTATTAGGGCAAAATATCCTCTTGTTCCCCGTCTAATATCTGCCTTTAAATTATCAGTTATTTTAAAACATATTTACTACATCAATCAAGTATTTTGAGAAGAGAAAACGTGGCCTAAATTTTCAGAAGTATCCACTTATTTGGGTGCCACATCTTGTGTTGGCCACTTGAGACACCTAGGACCAGAATTTCAAAGGTATTTAGGTGCCTAACAGTACAGATAGATGCCTAGTGGGATTTTGAAAATCCCACTGAAGTGTCTATCTCATCTTATACCTTTGAAAATACCTTTAAATACCTTTGAAAATCTGGACCTTCATGCCTGCTTTCTAGAAGTGCTGATTGTTCCACAGCTTCCTCTAACTTCAGTTGGAGTTCTGGATGCTTTCTGAATCAAGTCTGGTCACTGTTTTGGGTTTGAGAAATTTAAGCACCACAAAATAGTGGGCACTCTTGAACATTTAGACCAGTATGTCTGCCTGTTGTGAATTACAGCATTTTAAATCTCACCTAAGTTAATGGTTTGGTCATTGTGATAAATGAAGTGGGGAGGGTGTAGCTCCCTTTTATGGACACCTAGCCAGCCAGTAGCTATAAAATCCCTCTTAGTATCTGTTCTCTAAAAAGTCTTACTGCTATGCAAGGTCTCACTGCTATGCATAGGTAAAAGGAAGTGAGTGGGCACCAGGCCAAAAGAGCCAATGGGAAAGCTAAAACTTTTTTAAAATTGAAACAAGACTCCGCTTTTGTCTGTCTGTGGTTATTCTCCCAGGTAGAGGCGAACAGGGCAGAGTTATGCTGTGAGAAGCTTGGGCCAGGTATGAAAAATTATCAATATCATACCTAGAAACTACTCATTTAAACCCAGATATGTAAGTAGATCAGGAAATGTCTAGGAAGATGTTATTAGTTTTATCCCTTTTATTTCTTTATGGCTTGTGGATTCCTCTGTACTAACCCCAGGTGCTTTTGTTTTGCTTGTCACCTTTAAACTGGACCTCAAGAAAGCTATTCTTGATGCTTAATCCTTGTAGTTGCTCTTTTAAAATCAAGTAATAGCCTGAACTCCCAGATGTATTTTCTTTC
Source organism: Trachemys scripta elegans (assembly GCF_013100865.1). Lineage (NCBI taxonomy): Eukaryota > Metazoa > Chordata > Testudines > Emydidae > Trachemys > Trachemys scripta. The sequence goes on from NC_048305.1 coordinate 62,891,463, forward strand.
TTTTATTATTAATAAAATTTACCTTTTTAAAGAACAGAATTGGATTTTTGTTTCTTAAGACGTTTGTGCACATAGTAGTTGGTGGCAACAGCTGATTTCCCTTTTTTTCTTTCTCAGCTCTTCCCCGGAAGGGGAGTGAAAGGGCGTGAGGGTACCCAGGAGGAAGGAATTCACAAGTGCCGCTTCCTGGGCTCTCAAAGGGGTTCTGCACTTGGGTGGTGGAAGCATCTACCAATCCAAGGTAAGAGAGAGAAGCTGTAACCTTGGGAGTTTAATACAATCCTGGAGTGGCCAGTATTAATTTTTAGAATATTTGCGGGCCCCTGCCTTCTGCACTCGAAGTGCCAGAGTGGGGAATTAGCCTTGACAGTGATCATCAGTCAGAACCTACCACAGAATAAATGATTGCTTTTTGTAATGGTGTGCAGTGTGGTCTAGTGACTAAAGCACTGGACCAGGAGACAGGTTCTGTTCCAATCTTTGTCACTGACCTGCTATGTGACCCTGTAACTTCACCGGTCTGTGCCCGTTTCCCTTTTCACTCTTTGCCTTCCTTGTCTATTTAGATTGTAAGCTCTTCAGGGCAGAGACCTCTTTTGTGTGTGTGTCTGTACAGAGTCTAGCACAACAGGGCCCAGATGTCATTATTTACATTACAGTAATGTTTAGAATCTTCAGAGTGCAATCAGAAAGCCAGACTGATTTGGCTGCTGCATCTTGTCCTACATTCTCCTTCTCTGCTTATGCCTTCTAGATCCAACCCTGCTCCAGTAGCAAAGAAATGATTTATTTGTTTAAGAGGAGACAAATTTAATTTCTATTTTAGGTCCTTCTGGTTTTAGATAGTGAGATTGTTTTGATTAACTTGTTTATGGTTTCTGCTCCAGGTGGCACTGAGGGCTAGAGCTGGATGAAATTTTTTGAGCTGACGCTTTTTCTCAGATTTGGGTAGACTGAAAAATTTTGCAAATTTGTGTTGCATTAATTAAGTTGCTTTGGTTGAAGAGGGGACCAACAAAACAAAAAATCTGCAAAAAATCCTAGCGTGTTTTGTTTCAAGATTTCAAAATAAATTGTTTCAATAGTTTGATTTTTAAATGACTTTTTGTTTAAAATGTATTTATTTTTTAGAAAACAATTTTTAAAAATGCCAAAACCAAGTAAAATAATATAAAATATTATTTTCTGGTTAGCTGAAAAAAGGGTTCACTCAAAATAATTTTGTCTTTCAGTATTGCCAGCAATTTCAAAACTCAGGTATTCACACTACTCTCTGGAGGATATGGTGTCAGCAAGAACCTAAACATCTGAAATGGTGACTCAGAAATGTCTGAGTTGTGTAGGTGACATCTATAATCTATGACATCTATAACACTGCTCTACAGCCAAAATGCTTCTGAAATAAATGTAGTCAACCTTTACTAATTCTGGGTCACTGAGAAAGAAAATGATGCTTAAAATTGTTGATTGGCTCTCGTTTTCAAGATACGCTATTGGGTCAGTATATACGACCCTTGACTTGGGAATGGCGGAGGATAAGTGAATTATAAAGGGAAGGGATCTCAATTTAAACCAGAAATGACTAAAATACATCTTTGACTGGATCTAGGAATAAATCTATGACTGGGTTTGGACAGTGCTTGCTTTTTAGGCAAAACAATGAATGATGCAATCTGAAGCTGGTATTCCGTCATACATGATATGAATTGCATCATGTTATTCCTAGAAGTCATGGATGATGCAATCATAACGAAGCTTACATCACTCTGCTGAACAAATTGCCCTATATCTGCTCTAGAAATCATACGGTGTCATGCTCTCTTATTTGTCAGTGTTTGATTTTGCAAAGGGACACATTTCTGTTTAGCCAAAGTGAGCAGAGATGCCTCGTACTTGTGTGAACAGTGCAGATAACTTCTGCTATGTTTGTGGTGAAGTGACTTTTGCATCACAAAAACGCAGTATAACTACTATGGTTAAGAAAGCCTATCACCTTTATTTTGGCTGCAAAATTGGAGATCAGGACAAGAGGTGGGCCCCACACATATGCTGCAACACTTGTGCAACAAATCTTCGCCAGTGGTTGAACAGGAAAAGGAAATCTATGCCTTTTGCAGTGCCAATGATTTGGAGAGAGCCAACAGATCATACCAGCAATTGTTACTTCTGCATGGTGCCTCCAGTTAGGAAAGGTGTGTCAAAGAAGAAAAAGTGGACTGTGCATTATCCAAACATTCCATCAGCTATACGCCCAGTACCCCATGGAGAAGGACTGCCGGTTCCTGATGCACCGGAATCATTCTCACTTGAGTCAGACGAGGAAGAGGAAGAGGATGAAACTTCTGGTCCTGAACCATCAATGAAACAGGACCCACATTTTCTCCCATCCTCCTCCTCTGAACCACACCTCATAACACAAGGTGAACTAAATGACCTTGTCAGGGATTTGGAACTACCCAAGAGTAAGGCAGAGCTGTTGGGCTCCAGACTACAGCAGTGGAATCTCCTGGCAGGTGATGTTAGGGTTTCCATGTTCCGTGACCGTCAAAAGGTTCTTGTCCCATTCTTCTTCATGGAAGGTGATCTTGTAGCCAGGAACAATATCGATGGTGTGATGGCAGCCCTCAACATCGTTCATGATCCAGATGAGTGGAGACTGTTCATTGATTCATCAAAGACGAGTCTTAAAGCTGTTATACTGCATAATGGCAATGCTTTGCCATCAATTCCAGTTGGTCATGCAGTCCATATGAAGGAAACCTATGACAACAGGAAACAACTTTTGAGGTGCATAAACTATGACCACGATCAGTGGCAGCTTTGTGGCAATTTGAAGGTTGTTGCTCTCTTGCTTGGTCTGCAGACTGGATACACAAAGTACTGCTGTTTTCTCTGCTAATGGGATAGTCGTGCAAGAGATTCCCACTACATCAAGAAAGATTGGCCACTCCGACAGTCATTGGAGCCTGGAAGGAAAAGTGTTCAGCATCCACCACTTGTTGAATCAAGGAAGATTTTGTTACCACCCTTACACATCAAGCTGGGTCTGATGAAGAACTTTGTCAAGGCCATTGACAAAACACAAGCAGCTTTCAAGTATCTCCGTGGAAAATTTCCAAGGCTAAGTGAAGCTAAGATAAAGGAAGTTGTCTTTGTTGGTCCTCAGATTCGTGAACTTCTTCGAGATGATTCATTTGACCATGCACTGCATGGCAAGTAAAAGACAGCATGGAAAGCCTTCCAGTTAGTGGCAATAAATTTTCTCAGAAACAACAAGGCAGACAACTACAGGTTGTTGGTGGGAAACCTCCTCAAGGCATACAAAAGCCTTGGTTGCAACATGTCACTAAAGATTAATTTTTTGCACTCTCATCTAGATTTTTTCCACCGAACTGCGGAGCAGTGAGCAACAAGGATGACGAGCGATTTCACCAGGACATTGCAACAATGGAGAAATGCTGTCAGGGCAAATGGAGCCCATCAGTGCTTGCAGACTATTGCTGGACAGTGACAAGAGATGCTCCATTTAATGAATACAAGAGACAAGCCAAGAAGCACCAAGTAGACACTGAATAGGACTAAACTATGTACATAATAGTTTTTTGCCTTTTGTTTCATAATAAATTGTATTTATATAACTCTTTTGCTGATTTTTAAAGTGTTACATAAACAGGACAGGTGAAATATTATCATGTAAAGCAACCATAAACACATGAAAAGACCTAGGTTTACAATTTATGATTAAAACTCTACTATCTACACAATATACATAGACATAAAATGTAAAAACTTAAATATCTTAGAAACAGTAGCCAATCAGTTGTTTTTTTAATTGTCATATTTGAATTTAGCACATTAAAATACATAATAAATAGAACATTTTATCTCTGAAGCGGACGACCTCTCAAAAAGTGTAGACCAGTGTAATCAGTCCCTGATTGTCTGGCCTGCTTCCATGAGATCTGCCAATTCCTCTACCTTGATTTGACGCAGACATACCAACATATGTAGGCCAAACATTTGTTTGTTTGCATGGCAATATTCAGCTGGCTGATTTAGGCTGTTATTAGCAATACCTGGCAAATGTTTTACTCAGTTCAGCCTCCCCTCTAGTACTGCTTTTGGGTTGTTTAGTTTTACATTCTGGTTCTGTTACATGTTTTAGGAATCAAGTTGCCTTTTGCTAAACTTCCATTTGTGGCTGTATGTGGGCACAGAGCCCTTCAAGTGAGAATGTCTAGTGATTCTGGGTGGCCATTTTGCAGACACATTAAATAGAGTGTGATTTTCAGAGGACAAGTACTAAGCACATGCTGAATATTAAGGTGTCTAAAGTTCGATGCCCTAAATCACTAGTCAATTCTGTCCTCTTAAGATTTAAAAGTCTCTCTCCTTTGTTAGTTCAATTTTCTTTCTTTTTTCCATGAGAGAATGTATCTCAACTGTTCTTTCAATTCCACCCTGTATTATTTGCTCTGCACATTGATGTTCCTGGGTCAGTACTTTTCTGATCTAATCTTGGGAACAGGCTATATTTTACAAACAATTGCCCTGGACCAAAGATTCTTGCATTATATTTCTGGTTCTTACAAATTCAGGAATAGTGGAGGAAACTGTAATATATACTCTTGGCCAAAACAGACACATGGGATCTCAAATTGATCAATACTGATAAGAAGTTTGGGATTTTGCCTCCTCAAAGAATCCATGCCAGGGAACTCATTACTTTTTTATACTGCCTTAGCCTTTGTCTCATAGAGAGTTATTAAAATCAACTACAAACTATTTCTGAAGAAGTAATGTTAAATTGTTTTAACATGTTTTTAACAGACCCCTGATGGTATACTATTCTGAATTGTTATTTGCTATGGAAATGCCCCAGGAAGTCTTTTTTTTTTTTTTTTAAATGAGACAATGAGATGGAAAGAAATAGAAATCTCCAACACCCTTATCCTTGTGAAATAGCAAATCAGTACATTGGAACTAGACACAGTACGAAAACACAGGGTGAAATAGAATGGTCAGCCTAATGTATCCTCTATCACAAATATGCAGTCTTTGTGAGAGAGAAGTGCTTGTACATCAGCTAATATGTTTTCTGTGTATTCAATGGGTCTAGCAAAATAATATTTGCAAGCCCATATTTGTTACTTTTCAGTTTTACATAGCCATAAAAGAAGAGAGAGAGAGAGAATTGAGTTCTGAATGGAAGATCATGCTTCCCCATCTTTCCTAATGTGCCTAGGGAGAAGCTTTCCCCATACTGCATATAAAGAAAAATGTTTATTGTCTAGGCTATAATGGTTCCTCCATTACAATTTGGAGTTGTTTGAAAATAAAGGTGATGTGATTGCTCCATATGTGGGCATACAAGTAGCCTCCTTCCTTTGCACAGCACAAGCAAAGATTGATCACCACAGCAATCCAGGGATTGTTCACCTCCTCTTCTCCCCAGAAGGAGCAAACCATGCAGTAGTGTGAGCAAGAAAGACCATGTGAGGAATGTGTATTACAAACTGAAGTAAATGGAAAAATGAGGGAGTGCAAACTCAGATGGTTTGACCATCCAAAGTGCAGTCCTGACAAATATGTGTGTAAGACAGTCCAATGGATCAAGACTGAAGAAAAAAGACAGAGAGGCCAAGCCAAGAAGAAGTGGTGGGACGATATAAAGGGAGACATGCTAGCAGATAGAATATGCGGCATTGAACAGAGGACTGTGGACGGAGAGGACTCATAAAGCAGACCCCACTTGATGGGATTAACACAATGGAGAAGAAAATATTATGGTAGCATCTAGAGGCCTCAACAAATATCAGAGTCCTGTTGTCCTGGGCTCTGTACAATCACACAGGGAGAGACATCCACCACCCCAAAGACCATACAGTCTAAACAGAGATGAACTGACTTGTTCAACACCCCAAAGCAGGTGTTATCAGAGCCAATAATAGAAGCCAGATATCCTTGAGCCCCAGTCCATTGCCAGACCCTCTAGATTGTATTGCTTCTATTCCCATTAGAGGCATTCTTCTGATTTTTGACATATGTGTGGAGGGTAGTTAGAAAAGGAGAGTGTGAAATCAAAGACTGACTTTGGCGGGATATTTTTTCTTGGTTTGGGAAGAGGAAAATCCTTCATAATGGTAAAAATCAGAAATGTACCAATGAGAATACTCTAATTAAAGGGGAGTGTGTCTGCAGCCGTGCCATTTTGTGTTGTGATCCTATTACATTTTACAAGCTAACCAGGGGCCAGGATGTGTCAATGTTTGGATGGGGAAACTCCTAGGTGATTACCCTCAGTCATTCAGTAATGTCTCAGCCTGATGTTAGAGAGCACTGAGTTTCTGTCAGAGATGTCTTTTGGACGAGCTGTAATTCCAATAGTGTATAACACATGTAAACTGTAAAAGCTTCCATTACATCTTTTGTAAAATAGGGGCACAAACCCCAATATGCTGCCCAAATAACAAGTTTTAATAACATTTGGCCAACCAAGTTCCTCCTGCAGTTTAAATCAGATATGCTATTCTTCACTGCCTGCTCTAAACTGTTGTGTAGTTTTGCTGTCTAATAGCTGAAGCAGCAGGAGGGGAGTATGTGCAAAAATGCAACAAACCAGACAACACCCTACAATAGACAGAATATTTACCCCCCAAAAGGGAGCATTACCAGAGTCAATGAAGTACACTGTGGATTTTGGTGTTGCTATGGGTTTTACGTGGATGATGTTCAGATACAGTGCTGAAGGGCAGCAATAAAAAAATCTGAGGGCCACATCTAGCCTACAAAGTTAGGTCGATTCAAGTTATGTCATTGTACAGCTGCCAAAGTTTGTATAGCGCTTTGGCACATGCATACTTGTCTGCTTGCCCTGGCACTGAACTTGTTCCCCGCTAGTGCTTGTGTTGATATAAAGTGCATTGCACAATGGGTAGGAATTCCAGTGTGTTATGTGCTGCCATAGGCACCAACTCCGTGGTTGGAGCACCCACAGAAAAAAATTAGCAGGTGCTTAGCATCCATTGGCAGCCAGTTCCCTCCCTCCCCTCAGCACCTCCCATCCACCAGAGGCCCTGCCGATCAACTCCTCTCCCCCTCTCTCCTAGCACCTACCTCTTGCTGTGATCATCTGTTTTGCAGCATGCAGGAGGCTGTCAGAGGAAGGGGGAGGAGCAGGGACAGGGCGCGCTTGGGAAAGGGGATGAAGGTGGGCATGAAGAGGTGGGGCAGGGTCTTGGGGGAAGGGGATGGGTGGGGGTGGGACTTGGGGTGGAGCAGAGTGTTGAGCACCCCCCGGGCCCGGAGGAAGCCTGCGCCTATGTGTGCTGCTCCTAGAGCAGCTGCAGATGGTGGTGTGCTGCTTCTGGGGCTGAGAAACTAGCCCTGACTGGTGGGATAGGATCATAATGAAGGTTTGGAATGATGAGCAGTCGCTGCAAAACTTTTGGATGTCAAAGACCACATTCCTGGATCTGTGAGATAAGCTTGTCCTAGCCCCCCAGCACAGGGTCACCAGAATGAGACTTGAATTGACAGTGGAGAAGCAAACGGTGATCACACTCTGGAAGCATGCCATGTCAGATTTCTACTGGTCAGTGGGAAATCATTTAAGAGTTAAAGTCCACAGCAGAAAATGACAAAGTCCTGTGGCACCTTATAGACTAACAGACGTATTGGAGCATAAGCTTTCGTGGGTGAATACCCACTGCGTCAGATGCACAGCAGGTGGCTTTCAAGTGTGTAGGACCATTGTCTCCTTCTATGCAGGACTGTTACTCTCAACAATGTGCAAAAACTAGTGGATGGATTTGCAGCAATGGGATTCCCCACCAGCAGCTGGGCAATAGATGGAACTCGTATCCTATTTTGGTGCTAGCCCATCTTGCTACTGAGTACATCAAAAGAAAGGGCTAATTTTCTGTGGTTAAGCCAGTGCTTATGGATCAGTGGGAGTGCTTCTAAAAAGGTGCATGACACTCACATATTTAAGAACACAGGATTTTTCAGAAAGCTGTATGCAGGGACATTCTTTTCTGAGTAGCAGATTGCCATTGGCAATGTGAAAATGCCAATAGTGATTTTCGGTGACCCAGCCTACCCTTTGTTCCCCTGGCTCATGAAGCTGTACACTAGGCATCCTGACAGCACCAAGGAAAGATTCAACTGCCAGCCCAGCAGGTACAGAATGACTTTGGAAAGTACTTTTGGTAGTTTTAAGGATCGCTGGTGCTATTTACTCACTAGATTAGATCTCAATGAGAAAAATATCCCAATGTAGCTGCATGTTGTGTACATTATAACATTTGTGAGACAAAGAGGAATACTGTCACCATGGTGGAGGCGCAAAGTGGATCGGCTGTTTGCTGAATTTGAATGACCAGGCACAGGGCTATTACAAGAGCTATGCATTTGGGGGAGGCTATAAAGATTCATTTTTCACGGTCAGCCATAGTAGTGTTCTGTCTGGCTGTCTTGGGACAAAGTCTCTTGTGTCATTTAACCTATGTGACTTTTGTTTATTGCTGCTGGTATCTATTCCGTTGTGCTGGCTGGAAATGATAAATACTGCTGGCCCTGGAGCTTTGCTTTGCTGCTATGAATCAATAACTATTTGATTTCTTGACCACTGCTATGTATTCTGTAATATTTGTTAATGAAAGGGCAACAACTGCTTTCTCAGATCATTTAGACTGTCAAAAGAACTCCGCTCCTATTTAGGCACCAGAATGGAAGCTCCTTTGAAAATCTGGCCTTAAGTGTAACAAAGTGAGCTGCTGGGTGCTAAGCTCTTGGAAAATCTGGCTTTTTATGAAGGTGTCTAAATAGGAACTGCGCGCTACAGAAAATCAGATCCTAACATGGGTGCAGAGCTCTTGAAATTCTAGTGCCCCATATTCAGAACCTAAATCCTGAATCAACAAGAGTTTTGCCAGGCACTCTAACAGGAACAGATTGAGGCTTAATTCATGACAAGTAATTCTAAAAATATTTCAGATTCAGAGTCTCCTTGGCAAGGAAGAGGTCTCAGTTGTCTGATACCATTGGGGTGCTTTTTTATTCTTGGATCTCTCTTCTACATCACCACTCTTTCTTCTTTTAGTATTTAGTAATCTACTTTTGCCACATCCTTCATGTAGCTTTCCAGCATGCTTTGATAAATCATAATTCAGGAAAGTTTAATCAGAAGTATGCAAGTAGACCCATTGGCTATGTGTGGTCTTAAAATTAATCCCATGCTTAAATCCTTTGTTAGGAGGAGGCCCTAGTCTCTGAATTAAATCTACCATATCTCTTCTCTCTCTTTCTCTCATTCTAGAACCCTCACCTTTTTTTTCCCCCTCTGCTGTCAGAGCTCTGTAACTCTGCAAGATCTGGATTTACAGAATCTTTTAAAAGTACAGGGTGCCACCTATACATCCTGAACTCATGATCTCTAACTGGATAGAGAAACTTTCTGGGTTTGTTGACTGGTAAAATATGTCTTTGCCCTTCCAAAGGGAGCTTTGAGGATTTCTCGATAAATCAGCTAAAGGATCTTTTCCCTTCCAAGAGCTCATCTATGTGTCATGGCTAATGCAGTAATGCATTCCTGCCTGCAGGACTAACAGGAATGGAGTGTTCATAATGCACAATTCTGTCCTCTCTTTGGATGATACATTATTTTGTTTGAGTTTTTTCTTCACTAGGAATGTAACTGATTGTATTTTCTCAGACTTGATTTTGCAGCCTCTCTTTTTGGTTCTTGTTGGTGTTTGTTTAATGCAGACTGTATGAATTATTTAACTATAATTAAGAATAGTATAATATTTGTTTGTTTGATATTTGTTTATGCCTTAGATCTTTACTTTTAGCAAACAAAAGGTAGATGCATTACAGTTCATTGTATTACATCAGATTTAATTAGCACTTTTCCCCCTTACATTTGTTCTTCATTATGTATTTTAATCACTAAACTTCACAGTCTTGGTTTGTCACAAAAAGCAAAGTGACTTTTAAAATTCTGTCATGTTGTTAGTGCGTGGGGTATTCTTCAATAAATATTAATGAAATACATCGATGTTTATTAAAGGAAATGTAATGTCCCAGTCTAAACAAATATGAAAGTCTGAAGAATTATAAAAATAGAACAGTAATATTTCCCACTATATTGTGTGGACAAATCAAGGGCCATTCAACAGTTTTCTAGCACACACATATAATTCCATTACTCTATTGTTAAAATCTGATATGCAGAGTGTGGTATTTTTTGTCTTTTAAAATGTGGGAGATAATTCAAAAACTAATTAAAAGAAGACTCTGCCTAAATAAATCTAAAACAGTGAATAATAGTCTATTATCATTAAAACCATATTAGTTGAACTATAAACTAATGAGAGTATCAGCTAGTAAGCCTGGGACTGGGAATCAGAAATCTTGAGTGCTACTCTCATTTCAGGTCCTGAACTCTGATATCAGTCAAGTTACTTAAATTCATCTCAGTTTATTCATTTGTAAAATTGGTATAATGATTACATCCGAAGTACTGTACAGTTTAATTTTGGTAATGCTGTTTCAGGTTGTACAATGAAAGGCACTGTAACATTCCAAAACAAGGTGAAGGACAGAGACCATGGTTTTGAAATGTGATTATTGATTATGGGTGTCCAATTTGAGACAAAAGGACATAATTTTTGGACAGAGTTGAACAACAGTCCTGTGAAAACCAGTCCCCTTTAACATCTCACTTAATCAATAGAGGGGGGGTTTAAGTATTTATTTTGGGTCCAGTATAATTGTATTGCAAAGCTTATGGACAAGACACAATAACACAACATAAACCAGTAACCAATTTAAAAGAAAGTGTATACAATAACCGATATAAAAGGAAAGATTCCAGTAGCAAGAATTATGAGTTGTATTTACATGGAGGTACACTAGGAGTCTCAAACAATCCAAAAACTTAATATATTGTTAGATTTAAAGATCTATTGAGCTATTTGGGGAAAGCACATTTGTAGCATTAACTCTTCTTGAAAAGAACTGTGGTTTTTTTATATGGCTTTTTTTTTTTTTTTATCTTTGAGGTATCTTTGAGGGACAAAGTTTCTACATAATTCTCTGGAAATAAGGGAGAGGATTTTTAATAGAATAACAAAGAAACACTTGTTTTCCTTCAATGCTTTGAACAACTGGCAAACAAGATTTTTACACAGAGTACAAAGTTCATAATTCATATTTGTTTGTGGCTATAACTCTTCTGAATTACAATTATTTCAATTGTGAATAGAAAGGCAAATTGCTGAGGGGATTCTTTCTTTTTGGTCAATAATAAACTGTCCTGCAGGTTTAGTTCAAAGCTTCAAGACCGTATATTATGCAAATGAAAAAATTAATGAAGAATCCATTTCCCCTTTACTCTTCTATTCTTGTTTTGTCCTTTTACTATAGCTTTCAAATGATTTACATTCCATAATAGAGGCTAAAACAGACATAAAAATGGATTATTTTCTCCCCTTTAAATAAATAATACAAAACTTCATATGTACAAATATAAATATTTGTGCTAATCAGAAAACACTTTGGTGTAGATTGTTATTCCCAGAGGAGGGAGTGACTGTTGGGAGCTCAGGTCTCTGTGTTTTGGTATAGAAGCCCTTTACATACTCTACCTACTTAATATGAAAATATTGGTCTGTCACTCTCCACACCAGTATTTGTCATTTCACACTGGTTAAGTAAAGTCCCAGGGATCTCCCAAGCAAAATTCAGCTGTAGCTACTTCAATCAAAACCAGAAAAATAAAAGCTGCAATGCTAAAGTTTGGTTTAATTGTACAGATGATCATTTCTTTTCCTGAAGTTACTCTCACTTATTCAGCTGACATTAGCAACTGCAGAAGTGGCTCTTGATGCATTCTATGTATCCTCCAGGGACATGGAAGGGGTAAAATGGCAAACAGGGTGAATGAAAGAACAGAAGACAAAGAAATCCAGTAATGATAAATGGGTATCTGATGCACTAAGACACAATTGGCAGTAAGAAAAAGTTATTCATAGATTCAAAGGCCAAGAGGGACCATTGTGATCATCTAGTCTGGCCTCGTGTAATAATATGCCATAGAACTTCTCCAAAAGAATTCCTAGAGCATAGCTTTAAAAAAAAAATCCAATCTTGATTTTAAAATGATCAGACACAGAGAATCCACCACAACATTTTGCAAGTTGTTCTCAGGGTTAATTGCTCTCACTGTCAAAAATGTGCATCTTATTTCCAGTCTGAATTTGTCTAGCTTCAACTTCTAGACAGTCAGTCATATTCTACCTTTTTCTGTTAGATTGAAGAGCCCATTATTAAATATTTGTTTGTTATATGTGTATACATAAATCATCCCTTAATCTTCTCTTTAAGCAAAATAGATTGAGCTCCTTGAGTCTATCAATATGTTTTCTAATCCTTTAATCATTCACGTGGTTCTTCTCTGAACCCTCTCCAATTTATCAACATCCTTCTTAAATTGTGGGCATCAGAACTGAATACAGTATTCCAGCAGTGATCTCACCAGTGCCAAACATAAAGGAAAACAACCTTTCTACTTCCACTTAAGATTCCCCTGTGTATGCATCCAAAGTTCAGATTCGCTCTTTTGGCCACAGTATCACACCAGGAGCTCATGTTCCAATGATTATCCACCATGACCACCACATCTTTTTTTCAGACTCACTGCTTCCCAGGATAGAACCCCTGATCCTGTAAGTATGGTGTGTGTTTATTATTCCTAGATGTATGGTGTGTATTTATTATTCCTAGATGTCTACATTTACATTAGTTATATTTAAACACCCACATCGTTTGCTTGCCCCCAGTTTACCAAGTGATCCAGATGGCTCTGAATCAGTCACCTGTCCTCTTCATTATTTACCACTCTGCAAACTTTATCATTGAAAAAACTGTTAACTAGTGCAAGACCAAGAACCGATTCCTGTGGGACCACACTGGAAACGCATGCACTCAGTGGTTGCCTGTTTAGAATTACATATTGAGGCCTACCAGGTAGCCAATTTTAATTAATTTAATGTGTGGCATTTTAATTATATATCACTCTAGGTTTTTAATCAAAATATCATGCAATACCAAATCAGATGCTTTACAGTAGTCTAAGTATATTATGTCACCATTAACTTTATCAACTAAACTTGAAATCTCATCAAAAATATCAAGTTAGTTTGACAGGGTCTATTTTCCATAAACCAACATTGATTTGCATTAATTCTTTATTAATTGAGTCCCGTATCAGCTGCTCCATTATATTTCCCAGGATTGATGTCCGGCTGACAGGCCTATCATTTACCTGGGTCATCCAGTTTATCCTTTTTAAAATCCATTGTCAGGATTTGTTTGTTCCCAATATATTTAAATAGCTCCTTCTTATTGTCCTTAACTCTGCTGGCCAGAGATTTCTCCTCTGCTTCCCAGGGAAGGTGGCTTCTCCTTGGATGATGCGAAGGAGTCTCAGAGCACAAATGTATTGAGCCCAGTAGCTCACTGTATCTCTTAGGCCAGATTTCCCAATCTTTGTGAAAATTTCAGACCAATCTCTCTGCTAGATATAGACTACACAGCTTTCACCAAGATAATTCTGAATAGACTAAACAAGGTAATTTTTAAAATTAATAATGGATGGGCATGTATGTTTTATATCTGTTAGACAGGCAAGAGATATAAATTTGCTAGGAATCTAAAAATACTCTGGGACCAATTGCAGCCCTTGCACTGCCCTCATTAAAAAATTGTTTGTTTGACAGGATAAAATGGGCTGTTTTCACTTTGGACTCCGTTAAGAAAATGGTCAATGAATGTAGAGGAATCCTGCAATAATAGTCACATATGTGACCAAATTACCTTAAGTGGACCAGTGTCCTGATCCAGCATGGTGGAACCAGAAGAGAATGTCCTGTTTCATCACTATGAATTCTGCTGGCTGTAGAGTTTGGAGTATGCAAGGGATACAAGATCAAGTCCTTTGTTCTCTAATCCACAAATTAACTTTTCATAGGAGACATTACTAGAAATGCGGAAGCACTCATTTATGCTCATTTTCTACAAGCTTTATGCTCTTAATATTTTGCTACTATCTTATGATGGCTGGGGCTCTGAAGTTAAATTTGCCATGAGTAAAACGGGCATTCTTTTCGGTTCATTGCTATGAGTCTGATCCTACAAGGTGCTGAGCACCCACAGAAGTGATTATCCCTTTCAACACCCACTGAAACCCATGAAAGTGGAGTATTCTGAGCACTTTGCAAAAGAAGTTAAGGGCCTAGCACAATCGGGTCCCTTACTGATAGGGGTAATTCTGTCAACAAGAACAATGGATTAGAATTGCAGAAGTGCTGTAGAATGCACTGACCATTTTCTCAAATGATTTATAGGATCTATCTAGCCCTCTATATTTACATGTGTCTCTCCCAATATAAATATAGTTCTCTGTGCCAAAACAAAAGGCCAGATTCTCAGAGGATGTAAATCAGCATTGCCCGATTACTAACTTACACAAACTGAGATGCGCACACGCGCACACACACATTTTGTTTCTCCATAGAGAATGTACACACATTTTGTCACTGTATATCATTTCCCAATACATATATATTACTCAGAGTGGATCTCTATGCTGTATATGCCAGCACAGAAATGTGTAGGTTTGGATGTGAAACTACTAGTTTTCTGCACCTCGTAGATTTCTGAACTGGCATATTTATGTGTTTCATTCTTTTTCACTGGGTAAAATTAGATTATACATTTTCAATTTCATTGTAAATTTATTTGTTTTGTAAACAAAAAAGAAGTAAAATCTTACATCAGTCTATGAAAATTCTTCTGCAGCTTCAAGTGAAGGACTATCTTATTATGCCATCTGAACATGAGTTATGCAGGCTACCTTTGTTTTCATTCCCTAACTTCTACGAGTTGCTTTTGGAAATGATGCTCATATTAAATATCTAATCCATCAGCAGCATAACATGTGGCATATGTGTTTTAAACAATTTTCAACAAGAATCATTTTTTCTTAATAAGGCTGATGTAATATGTATAATCTCCCTTATAAGAGATCCTTTTACATCAAAATATTTCATACTTTTGCACCTTACAAAAATAGTGGTTTTTTTCCTGTATGGCGTCTAGTGGCTATCTTGTTTGTTTCATATTCTCTAACAGTAAACACCAAGTGAAGCACAGAAGAACAGAAAATCTCCAATGAATATCAAACCTGCCATTCTGTGGATCATGTATCATAATACAGTAGCATATACAACTGTTTTTATTTGAATAGACAAAAATGACATGGTATAATAATGATATCTGATCATCTGTAGCTATTATGGCACCTACACAGACAAAAAGGGGTATAACTTGGGATTTTAGTAAAAAGGACATTGTTTTTTGAATTGGGAAATAGAAAACTTGCACCTTTTTACTTTTACAATTGTTATATACCATTTATATGCCAAAGGGTTTTGATACTTTCATAAATTGCCAAATGATCCTGAACCTTTTCTTGTTTCTATGGCAACCATGCTACTGCATAGTGCTAGGCCGGTGATCCACTGAAGCTGTCAATGATTTTATTAAACATTTTATTTTAAACATGCAGAGCCACACTGATTTATACCAACTGGGGCAGTTTTTTAGCTTCAAATTTAAATATGCTACTTTCTGGTATTCCTGCAATTAAATATCAAAACTCTGAAGAAAAAAAATGAAAAATAAACAACCTTAAACTCATAATTTTTATGCTCATAAATAACACTGTTATCAGTTTTATAATAACAATAAACCTATAGGTGAGACGTTAATAGAAATGAAGTCTTTCCCACTGGTAAACTGCTCATCTAAAAGCTAAAGCCACCTTTGACCCTTCAAATTTTATTTATTGATGGGATGCGTGGCTTATTCAGTGGGGGATGGACAACTGGATAGGAAATGTGGCAATAAGGGCTTTCCCCTGATATGATTGCCTTACACTGACTTTCTTTTAAACTGAAATCATGGCTTGGTTAAATGCCTTGTATTACTATGCAACCCTGAATCTGCAGTCTACATGGAGATGTAGCAAAACAAGAAACATTTGGAGGCAGTTCAGCTTCCAAGAAGTTCACGATGGCATGACTTATGTCAGTGTAGTGGTATGATTTTAGAGGACAGGACTGGCAGAAAACAGCAGAGTGCTGAGCCCAGCAACACTGCAGCCAATCATTAGTGTTTTAAATGGCATGCTGTAGAATGGCAGAGGGGAGATCGGGACAGAGGATTGATAGTGACATATGCTAAGTGCAGGAAACAAGTCTGTTCCAGAGATAGCAAGTAAAGGTCAGTCTTTGCCTTCCTGGAATGTTAAAAAGTCACAAATATGTTGGTTAATTTCACTGGATAGTTACTGTCCCTACCACCCTTCTTTAGAAAGGACTCTGACAGTAGCCATCTCTCAAACTTCTCCCCAAATGATGTCTTGTGGGCGTAACAGATTATTGTGGGAGAACAGGAGTACTTGTGGCACCTTAGAGACTAACAAATGTATTAGAGCATAAGCTTTCGTGGGCTACAACCCACTTCTTCGGATGCATATAGAATATGCCCACAAAAGCTTATGCTCTAATAAATTTGTTAGTCTCTAAGGTGCCACAGGTACTCCTGTTCTTTTTGAGGATACAGACTAACACGGCTGCTACCCTGAAACCTGTTATTGTGGGAGAGTTTCCCTCTCCAATCTTTCCAGCTATCAAAACATCAACAGTGATGCCACTTAAGTTTCTTCCACTTTGTGACATAATACACCTCTACCTTGATATAACGCTGTTCTCGGGAGCCAAAAAATCTTACCGTGTTATTGGTGAAACCGCATTATATCGAACTTGCTTTGATCCATCAGAGTGCGCAGTCCCTCCCCCACCCCACCCCCAGAGTTCTAGTTTACCTCGTTATATCTGAATTTGTGTTATATCGGGTTGCGTTATATCGGGGTAGAGGTATCTCAATTCTAGTGGCATATTCCATTATGAATGCAAGGGGGGCAGATCATCAGCTGGTGTAAATCAGTATAACTTCATTGAAGTCACCAATGAGGATCTGGCCCCAGAAGAGAGATTCTCTTTTAAAACAGTAAAGTTTCCCAGAACCGAATAAACTTTGTGTAATCACTGTGATTGTTTCCTTAACAGGTAGAGAAAGGTTTACTTTTGTTTTGTCTAGGTCACCTTGGGTCAATTTACTCTCAGACTAGACCACTACAAACTGAACTTCAAGTCAATAATCAATCTCTCTTGCAAACCACTGGAGATTTCTGCTGTCAGATCAACACCTCTGGCATTTCTGGTAATCAGAATTTACATTTGAGAAGAGAGTTTAAATGCTTATTCCTAAAGGGATAGCCATACCACTTGTATATATGATAGATAATTAAAATGTAGTAATGTTTGCTGGAGCTTAGGAATATCACATGAAGCAAATAGGTTTATAATTTGTTTTGTAATAGTTCGATGGGCAACTTCAATATTCCCAGTTCATAAACAGCTAATTAGTTCTGAAAATATGAAGTGTGTTGTAAGAGTAGAATTAAAGTGATCACTTTTACATGAAGCTGTATGATCTGTATAAACTCCTCTTTTAGCACAGCTGTTGACACCATTTTGTGCTGACCTTATTTAAGCATGAATCAAAAACTGCACATCTGGAAGCTGCTTGCCTTTGTGCCTGTGGAAAATATGTTTGTATGAGTGAAAACTTGCATGTTCTTGCTCACAGTTCATTGTGAAGGTGAAGGGTCTTGTCTGTGAGTTCGTGGGAGGCTGTCATTGTTAATGTGTTGTGAAAGCTTTACTGAATTCAATCTGTAGACTGCACTTAGATACAGGAATGAAGATGAATTAAATCAAAGTTCAATGAGGTAATATTTAGACCGTGGCAGAAGCAGAATGTTTAGAGCCCTGGCTTGGTCCCAAAACAGAATCCTACTGTTGAATATGTTGCTATAGCACTAATGAGTCTCCGTGTTACCATCATTAGGAATGGAAATCAAAAGGAAAATGGGATCAACTTCACCATCTAGCCAAAGATGATTTTAAACCTGTATGAAAGAGTAACCTAATATAAATGTTGACAATGAAATAAACAAAAATAAAATGGTGCGAGAGAGAATCCATGGATTTATAGATTTAGAACTATTTAAATTAACCAGGTGAGACCACATTGTTTTAAAATCCAATAATCCTTTAATGCAACCAGAACCCTCACCTCATACATAAGTGCCAGAGGAAGATACAAGATGCACCTGTCAAAAACATTATTTTCATTTTCTGTTTTCCCTTTGACTTTCTGCTTCTTGACTCTGACAGTAGGCTAAGACCAAACATTTAAGTAGTGTGAGTACCACCTGGGAAAGAACAGTGCATATAAACATCTAACATATTTGTAAAATGAAAACTTGGAGAAACATTTTGGGTAAAATCCTACTCCAACAAAGTCAATGGCAATACCCCCCATTGACTTAAACGGAGCGATGATTGCACACTTTACATTTCTAAATCAAAATTCAACATACTTTTTGTATCCTAAAAAACAAACAGTGAACTTTCACTCTTGACTTTGTTTCCTGCAGAGGCAAAATTGTGGATTCTGCTACATATGAAAAGTTTTAATTTTATCCAAATAGAAGTGAGAGTTTTCAAGTAGCAAAATTATTAATGAATGTCTTAGCCCACAGCAGATGAAGTAAAAGGGTCACTTTTCAAGTTCTTTGTTTTTCTTCTTCTGAGGTCATAATCATGGAGAGATCACAGAAAAGAAACTAGATTGAATTTGTATACCCACAGATGATAAACACAACTCCAACAGCCTCTGAATTGTAGTATAACTGTTGAATTCAGATCTTTTCTGTTTCATTCTATAAATACCAATATAGAGATACAGGACCGAACTACACTGAGAAGGAATTTATGCTGGCATAGCTACTTCGCTCAGAGATGTGAAAAATCCACACCCCTTGAATAACATAGGTATACCGACCTAATCCGTGGTGTAGACAGTGCTAGGCTGATGGAAGAATTCCTCCATCAAGGAGGTGGATTACTTGCACCAGTGGGAGAACCCCTCTGGTTGGGGTAGGTAGTGTCTACACTGAAGCACTGCAGCAGAGCAGCTGCAGCTGTGCCACTTTAGTGGTTTAAGTGTAGACATACCTAAATAATAATTTTAAATGGCTGAAAAGATGAAATATGGATAATCGAAGCTAAGAATAGATTTTCCCCAGCAAAACTTGACTTATTTCTGATTATTCAGCTGCCAATATAACATTCACCTCACAATATTTTACCCAAGTACAACAGTTTCATTATAAAGGAATTTCAGGAGGAGTTGAAGCTGTCAAATCCGCAACCTTGGAGCCTGAAGAGCCCCTACTCATCAGGTCTGGCCTGCAGTGGGCATCACCAATCTTGCCTGCCAGTATATCTCAGTCCTATTGTAGGCAGTACATATCGTAGGCAGTGCACAGTGTATTGTAGATAGTGCACAGGTGCGTATTCAGCAAAGCACATGCTTTATTTATTTGTTCACTTCAATGGGAGTTAAGAGTGTGCTTAAAACTAAACACATTTAAGTGCTTTGCTAAATAGAGATGGATTTAAGCACTTGCTTAAGTGTTTTGTTGAACTGGGGCCCTAGAGAGGCAAACCCATCTTGAGAAGGGGTTCAGTCTTCATGCCCACTCAACCCAGGCTCTTTATGCTGAAACCACCAGCAGACCATGCCAAGTATAATGATATTTTTTGTGTGATGTGAACATTTGTACTCTAAGCATTAGAATTGGGACTACAAAGTAATTTCAAACAGGATATCAAGTGACTTTAAGATAGTAATGACTTTCAGTTATTACTTAACTACTGACCTGAACTGGATTTGTATCGGGGTCCTAAAGGTGAAAGATGCTCTAAATATCATGCACCATTGCGAAGAAAATCACTAGCGCTTACATGCGGTTGCATGAATCAGGCCAAAAATAGCAGCATTAATCTGCTTTTGGATGTTTCAGATGATATCATAAATTTAAATCAGATATAGGTGCACTTTTGTTTTTCTTTCTTTACTTACTTACTGTTAGAAATAACCCCTAATACAACTATAGCTGAAAGAGTTCAGAGAAAAAATATTAGTTTATGGGATGCATTTTAACAGCATTTTGTGTATAATCCGTCTCTTCCTGTTTGTGGGTCTTTTACACAGTGGATGAGACACAAAAATATTTTAAAGAAACAAGAAAATGTCACTGTAAAACCACAGAAATTATCTGAGGAAATGATGGGCATTGATACCACCTCAACATACTTTAATGTCTTCTTCCCCCCTCTTCCCCCCAAATTCATGCCATTTTCTTAAATTACAATTAATAGTATAGTCTCCTTATGAAGTACGTAGGCTAGGACAAGAAATAATTGGCTTAGTTTTGCAGCAAAGGAGATTTAGGTAAGATAGTAGGGAAACATTTCTAACTATACAAATAGTTAAGCACTGGAACAGGTTACCAAAAAAAGCCGCGTAATCCCTGTCCATTTGAGGTTTTTGAGATCAGGTTAAACAAACACTTATCAGGGATGGTCTATGTATTCTTGGTCTATTCTCAGCACAGGTGGCTGGACTAGATTTTCTCTTGAGATCCCTTCCAGCCCCATATTTCTATGATTCTATGTCAAAAAAGAATACAGGAAATGTGACTGAAGTGTAAGAGCTTTTCCATGAATCTTAGCTGCATCTGAGGTAAATTCATCCCTGGTGTAACTCTTGATTTTAATTGACTCTGTTTTGTACCCCTTTAAGAGTACTCCTTAACATGCTTTAGTAGGACAAACTATTAAAATTAAACATAACACAGATGTGTATGTGCATCTTGGGATGAGTTTATTATTGATAATAGCATACTACAAGTGGCTCGGACTTCCTGATGAGCCTAATGGTGCCCAATTCTCATTGAAATTCATCAGGGAAATCAATGAGAATTGGGCACAACACTTCCTTTGTCTCCTTTGAAATTCCCAGCATAGATGTTTATGTAGGTCACATAAGGTATCACAAAACACAATAGGTGAAATCCTGGTTCCACTGAAGCCCATTCAAAACTCTCATTGACTTCAAGAAGGGCAGGAGTTTACCCATTGAAATGCAGAATGAGAGAATGCTTTACAAAGCTAAGCCTCTGCCATGGGGCTGGCCTACAAGGCAGTCAAACAGGCTCTGCTAAGGAGAATGAGCTAACCCAGATCCACTGGTGCTTAGTTAATTGTGTCAGTAGCTGGGTGGCAGTTAATTAGGTAAGGAGCACTTGGTGCTAATAAATGCTTATGAGGGCTCAGTCAGGAAGCCCCAGAATAAAGTAAGGAGAGAGGCTCCTCAGGGTAGCTGGGTAAGAGGCTACTTCTAGGGGTTTCTTCTTAGAGAATAGAGTCTCACAGAGAGGAACAGGCCTAGACTGAAAGTATTTCCAGACAAAGGGCTGGAGTAGACCAGGAGAAGGAACTGAGTGTAGGACATCCTGGAGAGTTACAAGGGTGATGCACGGTCATGGAAAAACTGGTATCTGGGTGAATATACAGCAAAAACCTACGTTCTAGGTAGGGAATTCAACCTGACAGTGCTCTGGAGCTAGAGGGGTGAAATTTAAGAATGATTATCCTTGGGGAGGTGAGTTTCTGGTTGATTTGCTGAGTAAAGCTTTTGTTTCTTTTTTGTTGCCCTTTTCTGTTAAAGAAATGAGACCCTCTGAGGAGGGTGTTCTTTAGTACTGTAAAGTCTGCTTGGACTTGTCTGTATTCTGGATGAGTGGAAACTGAGGTAGGAGCTCACCTGCAGCACGGTCTTACTGCAGTGCATGTGCCAGCGTGATTTTTATTTTGTGTCAGCCTTGTTCCTGTAAGCAGCTCTGCACAGGTGGATCCCATCTTTGTGCAGAGCCCAGCTGAATTCAATGGGGATCCCATGTTGATTTTTAGGCAGCATTTTCATGTCTGATGATTTTTATCATTAAACCTATGACATTTAGAGTCTCTTTAAGAAGTCTCAATTTTAAAAGTTTCTAGCCCTGATGGCTGTGAAGAAAAAATTGAAAATATGACCCAAGTTCCCATTAAAGGGTCATAAACAAGAAAGAGAATCCCAACATTATTATGGCTTTAAAAATATTTAAGCCAATTTCATGGGTTTTGAACAGTTGGGGATGACAATACTAGGTAGGTCTATCCCAGTGATACATGTTGCCTGTTTAGGTACTTAAATCCAGCAGTTTCTATAGGAAAGGGCAAGTGACCAACCATGAAGTAAAGTCAAAGAAGAGGGGAGAAATCTACAAAGAGTAAAGATCCAAGGAAGCAATCACACAGGACAGTTACACAAAGTAATAACTGTCATCGTAGCCCCAACAATAACACTTCATTTTTAGTTTTCCCCCCACACACACTCGTTTGGTGTTCACCTGTGGCTTTTAATGCACTTACAGCACTTGCAGTATGGGAACTCAAAGCTTGCTTTGTAGCTTAATTTCCTCATACAAGCCAATATTAGACTTTGTCCTTGTATTTACTTGGCTCCTGTGAGTTTTTATAATTGTCTGAGGTTTTAAAATATACCCTTTTTTCCCACCTTTTCACCCATCCATTTCCCCCCCCCCCCCCAATAACAACAAATTAGGGGAATCTGCAAAATAATTTACTGAAGCTGATGTGAATAAATACAAAAAATTATTCCAAATCAACAGGCTCTACAATGGGCACTCATCAGTTGTGGTTCACAACCAAACAACTTGTGATTGAGATCACATGGGAAAGCAGTTGAGATAAACTAAGCAGAGATGAGAAGCTGAAAAATACACTGGAAGAAAAACTGGACACATAATCAAATGGTAATAGATAGTGCATGAGAGGGATAGACAATCAAAAGTACATGAGTACAAAACTCAAAAGCAAAAAAATACATGAGTACAAAACAGTCAAGGAATTGAAAATAAACACATTTGGAAGAAAGAATCCAGTTGGGATATGATAATGTAAAAGGGAATGAATGGACTGGTAGAAAGTATAGGCCCTGATTCTTCAAACACTTACAAACACATTTAACTTTAAGGAAGTGAGTAGTCCAATTGATTTCAATGTCTGTTGAACTTATGTCTGGATCCAAAATTAACTGAGAAGTCTCTCATTAACTTCATTTGGCTTTTCATCAGGCCACTAGGACCTGATCCAATTCCTAGCAAATTCACTGGAAGTCTTTCCTGTGTTGGATCAGGCCTTGAACTTTTCTGAATCTGTTTCTTAATCTATAAAACAGGAATAATAAATATTATGTATTTGCTTACATGCAATTGTCGACCTCTTAAATCCTGTATATTTACAGGTTTGTTTACATATGGTAGATAGCGGTGTTTCCTTTCACACTGAGAAATTGTTTTTAATTACTCTTTTTGAGAGGAGAGGGGTTAGAAGGGGGAGAGGCACTGAGATCTAATGGATTAGTTGCGTTCATAGTCAAGAAATTTAAGTGCAACCCCTGTTTACATATACACAGAAATAACGTATAAACCATTTTAGTTTTCTATCATCTAGGCATTTATATCAATCTGTATGTGAGCATTTCAATGCAGTGAGATTCTGGCATATGACCTTTGATTCTCCATAGAATTTTTTTATATGCACAACTGTCACTTTTAGTCTATCTGGTATTTTATACTGGGTCACAAACTTTTAACATATGCTTTAAAATCAGTTATGGCTTTGGTATATACTCTGCAAATAAACAGGTACTCTGCAAGCGTGTGTGTGTCTGTGTATATATTTATGAACATAAGCCAAATTAAAAAAAAAAAAAAAAATTGGTTCAAACTCCTAATGTCCTGAAATAGATTTAGAGGCACACACATTACATGGCAAGAATACAATCCTTTAAGCAACCAAGACACAAAGTTAATTAAAATCAGTTATCACTAACAAAGAGATAATTGAGTCACACAGGTAAAATCGGAATCAATGAAGTTATCAGTCCAATAAGTGAAGACTTTTATCAAAATATAAATATGCATAGCTCAGTACAGGACATTTCCACTATCCCTTTCTTTCTAATGAAGCTACTGTACTAAAGACAAGGAAAAGAACATGGAACAAATCCTGAAGTCATTTTTGTGTGTGTGTGTAGTCTTTTACCCTACGCATAACTTACCTCTGAGATTCATTGCTACAAAACAAAACTGAGCCTGAGAGTTTGGCAGAGGGTCATGTATGAGAGCTTCCACAGTTACGTTAGATAGCATAACAAATACAGACCTTCATGCTCTAGCATGTACACCAACCATTACTGCCGGAAGTTAGGAATAAACTTTCCTTGTGAGCTGGCTGTTCCATAAGTGACCATTACAGAGGTTTTACATTTTATGAAGCAGCTGGTACTGTCTACTTTAAGGCACAGTGTGCTAAACTAGTTGTCTTTCTGATCTAAATGTGTATGGCACTTTTTACAAAACCCCACTTGTTAGATCTGGATACAAATGTGAGGTGAAATCTTAACTGGCTCCATTGAAGTCAATGGCAATTCCCTCTCTTCTCTCCCCCTCCCCCCCCAAACACACTTCAGTAGCACCAGCATTTCACCCCTGAACTTTGTGGTTTGGCTCATAATGAAATTAGGGATCAACCACTTGCAGATCTCAAAGCATTTTACAAGGAAAGATAAAATACCACCCCTGGTATGGAGATAGGCGGGGAATTGAGACATAAATTAGTGACTTGCCCAAGATCAAACAGCATTCCCATTGCAGAGCTTGTACAAGAACATGGCGCTCCCAGGCCAGTCTATACAATCACATTGCCTATTTACCCGAGGTGGGAGGAGTGTGTGAGATCTATGTAATAATTTAAGGATGGATGGGGAGAGAAATGTAGCTGTGGCTGCAAAGGAAGTTTTTGTATTTAAATGATCTAAGAGGCTGAAACCCTAGACACCTTATTCATGAAGCTTTGGTTACTGACACAATATAATTATGACACTTCTATAATCTGTCTACTTTTGAAGTATAAGAAATAGAAACACTGTTAAGGGAAAGGGGGAACAATATAGATCATCCTTTGAACTGATTCAATACATAGTATGCCAGGCTTTGAAACAGTGCTAATTTTAAGCATAGCATAAGCTCCTGTAAAATGCAGCCTTCTAGAGAAATAGGTATTTAAATATAGTGGCGTTATGAGATGCTACTGAATGAACACATTATAATTATAGAAGCTGAGAACAAGCCTTACCTATGTAATAAGAAATATAACACTGCTCTCAGCATTCTACCTGCCCTAACTAAGCAGGACAAGTTCAACTTCTGCATTGTCAGTTGAAAGGTTATCGTCTCCATGGTAGTTTGAGTCGTCGTGGTTTTGCATACTTTGCATTAATTATAGGAATTAATGCAATGTTACTTAGCTACGCATATCTATTATGTCATGTAGCCAAAAACAGAGCTAGCTGCAAATCTTTGGAAGTATTAAGCAAGACAGATAATGTAAAAGGAATTACTTATGCACTATGTGCCCTTAAAATGATCAGTGATAAATTTTAACGGTGACATAATTAGGGTTGTTATTGCAGCAAAAGTGGTTGTCAAATACATATACATTTGCTTCTGTATTCCACACTGAAAATTTTAATTTCTTCTGACCATTAAATATTCCTCTATCCAAGATCCACATGAGGACTGAGCCTAGATGAGTGGAACCAGAACTGGGGAGAGGTGGGTTTTTTGTGTGTGTGTGTGTGTGTGTTTTTTTTTCTCTCTCTTCAAAGAAACTTCCACTGTCTCAGGTGAGTGGATTAGGCTGTTGTCTTACCAGATATAAATGGGGTTACTCCAATATAGTGTTGCATGGGTATATCAAAATGAAGGAGCTGAGATTGCATTAGCCATGTCTATGGTGCACTTACATAAACTGAGCCTATTGTGACTCAGTAGGTGAACCTGTGGAAGTGGGGTGAGTTCACATGCAGTGGGGTGGATGATGGTTCTTAAAATCCTGATATCATTCTTAATGCAGACAGAACACTCCTTGTGCAGCAGAGCCTTCCTTCCTAGAACTGGCTGCTACCAGCAGCATCCCCACTTCCCAAACTTTCACTTTCTATTGCCACTAGTTTATCTTAAACCACACCCATCTGCAACCCAGTGGTGGGGAAATAGGGCCCTATTGCAATTTACTGGTGTTGGGGAGAAAGGAGGACTGAAATAGGGTACTGACTGAGGGCAAGAGGGTTTCTGGGACTCGGACCACCACCGCTGATCATAGCGAAGAAGCTGGGAATTGAGGGCAGGAGCAGTGAGGTGGAGAAGTGGTGAGGGAAAGTGTATATGTGCCATGAGTAGCAGCAGAAGCTGGAACTAATGATGGTTGAAGGAGAGAGACATAGGGATGTCTAAGTTGGTTGTAGGAGGATGAGGAGTTTAAGAATGGTTTTCAGGGATGGGGAGGGGAAGAAATGTGAATTTATGTTGTATCAACCAGGCAAGGTACTAACAAGCTTCAACAGGACTTTATTTTTACAATGGAAATCTCTTTACCAAGCTGCAGCTGCACCCTCCTCAACTCCTCCCCCCTCCTTCCTGGTTCCTGTCCTTTTGGACTCCCAACAGCCAGTGCTCCCAGTTCTAATAATACAAGCAGTATCTAAACACCACAGTTTACTTAAAGTGATCAAGAGATAGGTACAGTGAATTTGCTTCAGTCTCCTCTCCACTCAGCAATGGGGAGTAGTGAGGGCTGGCCATGGTCACAAAGCTAGTGTAACATGACAAGAGATCAAGTAAGCTATAGTATGTCTTCTCCACAGCTTTTCCACTGTGTGTGCCTTCTTTACTGCATCAGCAGTATTTAGGCCTCACGCATGAGTATAACTCATTGTTGATTAAAACAACGAGGAGTGCAGTAGTACCTTAAAGACAAACAGATTTATTTGGTTGTAAGCTTTCCAATAAATATATTGGGATATGAAGAGAAGGGAGTTACCTTACAAGTGGAGAACCAGTGTTAACAAGGCCAATTCACCCTAACCCAACATATCTATGGCTGTATCTGTAATTTTCACTCCCTGCATCTGAAGAATTTTTTTTTTTAACCCATGAAAGCTTACGACCAAATAAATCTGTTAGTCTTTAAGGTACTACTGCACTCCTCGTTGTTTTAGTGGATACAGACTAACACAGCTGTCCTTCTGATACTTGATCATTGTTTATTAGTCATATAAACAGAGTAAACTATGAAACTGTCACATATTTTGTTTTCTTGACCTTTGTGAGTGCTCTTTCTGTACTGTTACTCTCAATAATTAAAGAAAACCTATTTTGTGGGATCACTTTATTACTTTCAAGGGAAGGGGGAAACCTGGGTATAAATTTTAGTGAAGATATGGCTAATTGCTAGAGCCCACTCAATCTCCCACCTTCTAGTAAGAATGTCCTTAGTCCTTGGAAATAAAGAGCAATGGAGGAAATAAAACTTTCTCTCTCCTTATCTCCTTTTCTTGACAACTTTGGAGAGCAGAGATTAGTTCTTCAAAAACTGGACCCACTTTTATCTTCCATACTACTTGTTTAAGAAAACAGCCTACAATTTCTTATACCTGCTATCCCAGATGGAAGTTTGTTAATTAACATGGAAAAGATGCTTCCAAACTCAAATGTTCAGAAGTACGCTATTCAGAGTCTGACAGGTGTTCGTCCCAGTAGGTTCCCTAGTGATATTTTTAAACTAGATTCTCCAACCTGTTTCTTGAAATATCTTACTATTGCGAGCTTGCTTTTTCACAGCGTAATTTATCCTAGTTCACATAAGCCAATGCCAAAAGTAGATATAATTTCATAGTCTCTTTTTTTCTTAAAAAATAAGGTTTTGTATTTTTATTCAAAGGCATTCTTCATAAATGTATGACCTTTCCCCCGTCTTTCCCTAAGGGCCTGAACTCCGAGCCCTTCCAATGGGCTTCAGATCTGATTTCAAATGCTCCTTTTGTTTGGGGAAAAACAAACCTTTTTAGGTTCTAGTCTGCAGCTCACTGAATTTTTTTTATCTGATTACGGTGCCAGGTTAACTTCAATGGGATTCTGGACAGGCACAGTGGTTCAGCCACATCGAGTCCGTTCCAGGATCAGGGCTTTAAGAATAAGTTGAAGACAGATCTCTATGGTTAATATACAAAAATTAAAGGGTAAATTTTTAAAAATGTTAAAATAGAATGGCAAGTTACTGTCATAGGAGCAAGTGTGTGTTTGTCTTTTTCCCTATGTCAGTAAGAGTTAAAAATAGCTAGGGCTGTGGACAGGCCCTGAACAAGGGCCTATCTATACTGAGGATATTTGTACCCAGTGTAACTACAACATAGAAAACTCCAGTGTTCTGCAGTCTGATGGAGGGCTTGCAGTTGTGCAGGGCATTATCTCTACCTTAGAACTTGGCAAATGTACAGCTACATCATGTATCTGTAATGGTAGGAATTTCCCTGATATAGACAGGCCATATGTGTAATAATAAAAATAAATAAAATATCACAACATGTTACTACAGACACTTTATCCATACCTAAGAAGGTGCTGACTGTGTGTCAGTCAAACTCTCAATTCACATCTCTTTGGTTCAAGTTCCAATGACAAGGATGCAGCTGGTTCAGGAAGCTTTCCCCAAGAATTATTTCATCTAAGCCATTAGTTAGAATTCTACTGTGATGGGACTAGAATTGATACTCCAGAGGTTTCTATAATGCAAATAAAAAAAATGTTCGTAGCCAAATGTGGCAAGCTCAAGGAAAAAAAAAAATAGTTTGCCTTCCCCTTAACTTACCTGACAGACGCTCATAAGCATATCATCCTGCACCTGCTGAATTGGCAGCTCAAGAAGTTCAGGGTAATATAATGTGAATATAAGCCTTGTACTGCCACTTATCTGGCACCTGCCTCTCCTGCTGGAAGAAAAGGAAAAGTAAATTTGAAACCTCAAGAGACTTTGCTGAAGGCACAGTGAGCCTAGCTTTTAAAACTCTGCAGAGTTTAGTGGAATGTTTAAAAGGAAAGTACATTGTATGTGTTTGCAATGTCCCTTGATCTATGTTTCAAGGGAAGAACTGCATAGCATCTGGTGTTTACATTCTGAGCAAATCTTCAGTGTGTTGGTAACATTGTGATAGGCAGAGACACTCTGTTTAGTGCTGAGTGCGTATTACTTCAAAAATAGTCTGGAAAATGGGAGGTGGGTGGACAAGAGAGGAAGAGGAGATAACTATAGAGATTACATTGATCGGTTAAGCCCCAATATCTTCTTTTTCTAACAAAAACCCCAACTGGCTGTCTAATGCAAGCTGAAATATTAGCAGATATGGACAGCTGTCCTCAGTACATCCTGCTGTTCAGTCTTCCGTAGAACATACCACATCCCAGTTCAGGTGTTTATTCAGAGTTCTGGAAGTTAGATACAATAAAGAAATCAATGCACTGAAACATAAAGAAGACTTTTTTTTACTTCTCCTGGTTTTATGGTCTCAGATCTCATATTCTCATCTCCTTCATTCTATCACAATGGTATTGAAAATGAATACAGCACTTCTTAGTGTTGCTCCAGAGGTGCTGATTTAGGGGTCACTTTGTCAGATTCCAACCATTGAACTAAATATTAGCACATTATTATAAAACATTGTTTAATCTACATAATGGATGCTCAATCAGATATTTTATGCTGGGATTTTCAAAGGGGCCTATGGGAGCTAAGCATCCACCTCCTGCTGAAAATCAAAGGGAATTGGGTGCCTAAATCTCTTAAGCTTCTTGAAAATTCCACCTTAATGTTTATCTGATAGTGATAGATGCTTTTTCTCTCTCTTTTTACCGGCCTAAAGTTTTATTTATAGCTCTAAAATTTTCAATATTTGTAATAAACTTAAATGACTTCTTTCTGAGTTCCTGGCTCAAAACTTGGAAAAGGAAGAACGTTATGTTGCCTGCAGTCAGCCTGTGGTATTTACTGTTGTAATATTGGCTGCAGTGACTATTGCATCTGGCTTTTTTTTTTTTTTAAATTAATATTAATCATTAGTACCATCTTTAGATTTGCAAGTTAAAATAAAGGTAGAGTGATCAAATCCTATGCCCCAGCGTATAAACCAATTGCCAGTGAGAATCAGGTAATTCTGCTCTCCTCCATGTACAATACTTTATAACTGCTTGGGATTATATGGGCTATCCCTCCCCTTCTCTTAAGCTTCAGGTATTGGCCATTGCTCGAGGGAACTAAGATAGACTAGATGGACAAATGCTCTGATTCTACATGATAACTCCACTGCCGCTAGTCATTACAGAAAGGCAAAATGTAAATACTGCTTTCTAGCAACTGGGAATTTTGAGGGCATTCAAGGCCTTCTGTTTAGGAGAATGAGATGCTGAGTGCCATTTCCAACCAGATTCTCTTGCAAAGTAAAATAGCAAGATCAATTCCTATCATTGCAATAAATAAAAGTAGTAATTATAAAATCGAGGAAGCTTTCTATTTTGGGGAAGTATGCTAACTATTTGAATTTTTTAATGAGCCGCGTTAGAAGAAAAAGCCTGTAATTTACCTTCCTTTTTCTCTGATGCTCCTGGGTCACTTTTTCCTATTCATTTAGGCACTAATGGCAGTTAGTCCTAGTCATTCTCTCTGGGAGTTGAAGCACACATCTGCCATTTGTCTTTGAAAATCTCAAGACCTTGCCTCATGTCCTTGTGGCTCTCCTAATCGAACCTCTTTTGGACACTCTTTGAGACCTGTGTAAGCAATCTCTATCCAGTCCTTGCCCTAAATCTCAGGAACTCTTATTTCCAAGTCAGAGTTGCCAAAAAAGCACTAGTATTTTGGACTGAACTAAGAGTCCAATCCTGCCAGCTCTCCGTGTGCTGAACTCACAGCAGTCCAGAAGAGCAGCTCACACAAATTTCAAGGGTTGCCTCATGAAGTTCCATGTAAAGCATTGCCATAAGGGGGTGGGAATTAAAAGGGCATTTAGTTTGTAGAGGAGAAGGCCTAAAACGTTAAGGATCCAAGAGGAAGTGCCCCTGCACCCTACTAGATCCATGGAAACCAAAATGGGTTTATATGGAGGGTGCTCTCTTTCCAGCTCCATTGGAATTCCTTGTCCATGACAAGAATTATCATGGTGGCAGCAGCAGTGCTGCCATTTGCTGTTTTCCCCTTCCAGCTGACCAAAAGATCATTCATTCTTGGATTTTATGCGGAAAGCTGGGGGTTCTGCATGGGAGATTGCCATAAAGAGTGACCAGTCCACTTCCCTCCCCCCTTTCAATGTCTCTCCAGAAGACATTTTTTTTCATAGTCCCAGTGATCTGCAAGTGGGAAATGGATAGGTCAGAGGTAGAGCATAAATCATCTTCCCCGCTCTTTAGTAAGTGGAACAACCCAGCCCCATCTGCGCTGAGCAAGCCAAGTCCCAGAAGTTGATACTAGCTGTGAGGTCCCTTACAGTATAGCTTCTGTGTACTTGTGCTGTTTTGGAGGTGGGGGGGGGGCAAAGTTGCAGGGGGTCTATATTCAATGTTAAACTCTGGGTGTAAGGGCCAAACTCCTTGATTCTTTCACAAGCAACGGGGAGTGAGAGGCAAAGCAAAGAATTCAGGGGAAAATCAGCAAGGGGAGTTTAATGGAGTTTCCTAGATCCTACTCTTTTGTATTTGTGTTTAGGGGCGTGATCTAACTTTAGTAATGGGCTAGGATCTAGCATGACACTATCTTCTAAGCATGTCTGGTTATTAATCAGTTTTGCACTAAGATTCCTAGAATACAGGAAGTTGCATGAGCAATCAAAAAATGCAGTAAAAAGTCATATACAGCCCATTAAACCTGTCAGCATATGAGAAGAGAGACAAGATCAGGGCAAATAAATAGAAGAAGTTTGTTGCTTGTT
Source organism: Trachemys scripta elegans (assembly GCF_013100865.1). Lineage (NCBI taxonomy): Eukaryota > Metazoa > Chordata > Testudines > Emydidae > Trachemys > Trachemys scripta. The sequence continues at coordinate 62,923,449 of NC_048305.1, forward strand.
AGGGGTTCATAGCAATTTTTCCCTGCTCCCTGTAGGCTTTCTAATAATTGAAATTCTCATTTAAAAACTTTATTCAGATTTCATTCCCTTCCATTTATAGCTGAAGCCCATGTTTTCCCTTTATGTTACTTGTTAATTATGCATGGTTAAATATACTTAATGAAATAGGAAACTGAATTATAGAGGCATTGGTCATGACTCATAGGTAAGTTTAGGGCTTTCTTTCTAAGCTCAGTTTCCATCACAAAGCAATAACAATCCCTCCTGGATGTTTTTGTGATTAATCCTTCCCCCCAATAAAAGGTATAATTTCAACCACATAGAAGAAATACTTCTCAGATTATAAGAAGTTAAATGTGAAGCCCTTTAAAATGAATTTTTGCAGCCCCATCTCACTGAAGAATGCAATTCTTTAAATGTTTATTGCCTGAAACAAGAGATCCTAATAGCTAAAACTAGAATCTGGTGCTGGAATGTGAGAACCATATGGGACACTTTAACTACTTGACTCAGTTTGAGAAACGATTCAGTTAATTATTACTAAATCTTGGAATGAATGAAATGAGATGGACTGGGTATGGAAGAATCCATTCAGATGGTATCAAGTACTATATTTAGGAAGGCAAGCTGATACTCTGAGTACTCCTTAATAAAAAGGCAATACAATATCTAATGGAGTGGGAACCAGTTAACTCATGAATTATAAGAGCATGTTTTGTTACAAATCACGGTAAAGTAATTCTCATCCAGTGTTCCACTCCCAGTGACCATAATGAACAAGTAAAGATGCATTCTGCAGTGAGTTGCAAGACATATGTAAATATGAAATACATAATTTTTTTGTAATATAGTCTGGGAGAAAAAAATTCTGCCTGGAAGAGAGGAAGAAAGGTTTGATCTGCAAACTACCAAAGAAAGGAAACCAAATGGTGAAGAATAATACCATTTTTAGTATCTGGAAAAGCGTTCTGTAGTGTACTATTGAACAGACTCAAACTCATCATAGATGAAAAAAACTGCATACTGAGCAAATGGGTTCTAGACTGAAAAGATTGATTTAGAAAGCAGTTTCTCAGTCAAGGGCTTGCTTACCAGAGAAGAGCTACTCTTGAACTTTATAGATTTCACCAAAGCATTTTGACTGCATTAATAGTCACTATGGAAGATCTTGCAACAATATGGGCTTCCTAGGAAGATCATCTTTCTGGTTAAGATGCTGTATGAAGTTCCAAAATGCTATGTAAGGACAAAGTAGAGAGATTGACTGACTGGTTTGATATTATTATTGGGATGTGACAGGGATGCATTTTATCACCTCTTCTCTTCTACATGGTGATTACATGATGTGAAAAGCAACATCAAAGGGAGACTATAGGCATTCAGTGGAATCGAGGACACCTTCAAGATCTCAACTTTTTTTATGATGATTTTGTTTTAGACACAGCTGCTGTTGCTATGTGAAGGACTCCTACCAAATATCAATGTGAATTAAGAATCAAAGTAGAATTAAGGATCAGCTAAAAGATAATAGAAGTCATGGTTGTTGGAGTGAGCAATGATTGTGCATATGTGATGGATAATGAAGAATACAGCATAGGTTAATGAGTTTATATGCCATGGAAATACAGTTAGTGGTGATAGCCAGCTCCATAAAGAGATGAAAGCAAGAATCAGGAAGGCAAGTGGAACCTTTTCAAAGCTGGCAAATGTCTGGAAAAATAAGGAGATTCACACAAAAACCAAGACAGTTATACAATGCCATTTTGATACCAACATTGTTGTATGCTTCCAAAAGGTTGCAAATGCTAGAAATCCACAATAGAAACCTTATTCACTCCATCAAAGATGCTTGCAAAAAATACATAGTGTCCGCTGATGGGATAAAGTAGCCAGCATTGATATATTACACAGGACTGGCCACCAGACTGTAGAGACAATCATTTGAGAAAGAAGGCTGAAGTGGTTTGGATATGTTGTACAGATATCACAACTATTCCTAGGTATTCACTTGACTGAATACCATGTGGTGGAAGATGGAAAAGAGGGGGACAACAGATGACATATGAACCATTGTGAAGATTTCACTGTCATGGAAACAGACTATAACAGAGCAAGAAATATGACATTGGACAGATGGAGGTGGAAAAACTAGGTTGCCTTATGTTAAAAAGGCATGAAACCATCTAATAAAGAATATAATTAGCACTCATGCATAGCAATTAAGAAGGAAACCAAGCTTGACAATAAAGTTACTAACAATCTTATCACTGACTGGATCTTTGTGAGCAAAGCTGCTATTGTCAAAATTCACATATCACACAGCAGCAATAGGCAATGAAAGCCATTGGGCACTAGAAAGCAAACAGACCCTTCAGATTACATGGAACTAGAAGTAGTGCCTGATCCTACTGAACTGACTCAGGTTTTATGCACTGTTGACGGCAGAAATGAAACTGATCAGATTGATAGAGCCAATACTAAAAAGTAGTATTCCCTGAATTTCTCATGGTTTATTGTCAGCTGTGTGAATGTATTTTTAACCCTACCATATCATTTTAATTTGACAATGTCCATGTTCAATGCAATAACAGCTACAGATGTCAAACGTATCAGGGGTATTAAACAGTTACTTCATGAGTAATAAAGAATGCTTATAATATTCCCAACAGCTCTTCTTTCAGCATGAGGTATGATAAATACTAAATACACAATTGCAAATTGGTAACAGTAATTAAATTTTGAATTTTGGTTCCTATAGCACTTAAGACATGGGCTCACATTTTTATTGTAATCTGACCTCTCTCTTACACTCCACTGCCGTACAGAAGATCTAAAGCAAATAACTCAACCCCTTGTGTAGGAGGATCCCTGGTTGCAGAGAGCCACTCTTTAGAGACCTATATCAATCATCCTCCCGCTGGCCAGCATAGATGTGGCTAGGAGAATGAAGGCACAACTGGGTTTTTCGTACTCCATACTGCCCATATGAGTCCCTGGGGGTATTGGCAGCTGGCTTACTTTAGATAAACCCTCAAACTGCCGTAGCTTATATTGGAATACAGCTGTTCCTGGATCAAGACAGGGTGTCAAAGGTGGCTTAAAGCCACCTCTATATCTCCCCTCCTAAGTTGAAGTGCACACTTATCACCTGGACTCAATGACTGAGGCCCTAATTTAGGGTCATTACATGGAAAATGGAATTTCGTGGAAATAAGTACGGAATGAGCTTTTTAGCAAATATTAAAGAAAAAGTGCTAGAGCATGTGGACTAAATACTGGTATTGGGAACACTTAAGAAAGGATGTTTTAAGATGTTGGCTGCTTCTCAGAAGGAACAGGATGCTGCAATGAATCCCAGATGAATTAAAAACAAAATTAAAGGAATTCTAAAGTATTGGTTAGCTCTCAGCAAGAATCTTTCATGCAGTAATAGCCATGTGAGAAAAGCTATAATTGCTCCTGGCGGGATAAAAAACAGATTCAACCAACATGTTACTTGGACTCAAAGATTTAAATTATGAAGGAAAAGTTTGAGCTTCTTAGATGGAGGAAAGGGGAGGCGAGAGATGGAATTTGGTAACCTAACTGAAGTGTTAAAATCAGCAGGAGTTCAATAATATTGCTCCAGGTAAACGTCTTGTTTACAAAGGGCAGACAAACAAGATCCAAAAATTGGAAACTGCACACATTTTATCACAGTCCTTTCACCGTGTAAGGATGCTGCCTCTGGCGGGACACAACTGAGAGTATCAATTCAGGACAAATTGCTTAGAGCAGGGCAGTCACAGCCCAAGGCTGGGGTTTCTTGCTACTAAGGGTATGTCTACACTACGAAATTAGTTCGAATTTATAGAAGCCGGTTTTATTGAAATCGGTTGTATACAGCCGATTGTGTATGTCCACACAATAAAATGCTCTAGGTGCTCTAGTCGGCAGACCGCGTCCACAGTACGAGGCTAGCGTCGACTTCCGGAGCATTGCACTATGGGTAGCTATCCCACAGCTATCCCACAGTTCCCGCAGTCTCTGCCGCCCCTTGGAATTCTGGGTTGAGATCCCAATGCCCGGATGATGCAAAACAGTGTCGCGGGCGGTTCTGGGTACATGTCGTCAGGCCCCTCCCTCCCCCGTCACAGCAACGGCAGACAATAGATTCGCGCCTTTTTATCTGGGTTACCTGGGTTACCTGTGCAGACAACATGGAGCCCGCTCAGCACAGCTGAGCTCACCATCACCATATGTCCTCTGGGTGCCGGCAGACGTGGGACTGCATTGCTACACAGCAGCAGCTGCTAACTGCCTTTTGGCGGTAGACGGTGCAGTAGACTGGTAGCCTTCATCGGCGATCTGGGTGCTGGCAGCCGTGGGGCTTGCCTTTTGGCAGTAAATGGTGTATTATGACTGTTAGCCGGCCTATTACAAGTCGGGTCATCGCACGTTAGCAGAGTCTTCCCTGAGCAGCAGCTCGTACAATAGGCCTGAAGACCATCGTCATACACCGCCCAGTATTTGCTGCCAAGCACCCAGAAAGATGCCGAGGGCTATCAGTCACGCTGCACCGTCGTCTTAAGATGTAAAAAATAGATTTTCTCTGTATTCATTTGCTTCCCCCTCCCTCCGTCAAATCAACGGCCTGCTAAACCCAGGGTTTTCAGTTTAATCTTTGGGGGGGACCAGTCTGTGACAGTTGTTTGTGTCTCTCCCTGATGCACAGCCACCGTTCTTTATTTTAATTCCCTGTGCCTGTACGCCATGTCGTCACTCGGCCCCCCCTCCCTCCTTCCCCTAGGCCGTCAGATACTACGTTTGCGCCACAGCTCGAGCCGAGAAGCGGTTCGCGCCTTTTCTTTGAATTCTGGGTTGAGATCCCAATGCCCGGATGATGCAAAACAGTGTCGCGGGCGGTTCTGGGTACATGTCGTCAGGCCCCTCCCCCCTCGTCACAGCAACGGCAGACAATAGATTCGCGCCTTTTTACCTGGGTTACCTGTGCAGACAATATACCACGGCAAGCATGGAGCCCGCTCAGCTCAGCTGAGCTCACCGTCACCATATGTCCTCTGGGTGCCGGCAGACGTGGGACTGCATTGCTACACAGCAGCAGCTGCTAACTGCCTTTTGGCGGTAGACGGTGTAGCATGAGTGATAGCCGTGGGGCTGGCAGCCGTAGTGCTGCATTGCACCAGCCCCTTGCAGGCGATGGTATATTATGACTGGTACCCGTCGTCGTCGTACTGGTATGGCTGTCAATCATGGCCACCTGGGCAGACATGCTACTGTTTCGATGATGACGGTTACCAGTCATAATATACTATTTTCTGCCAATTGCCCAATATTGTCTGCTAAGCACCCAGAAGAGGCCGAGGGCGATGCTGGGTGCTGGCGGACGTGGGGCTGGCAGACGTGGGGCTGCATTGCTACACAGCAGCAGCCCCTTGCCTTTTGGCAGATGATGGCATATTATGATTGGTACCCATCATCGTCATACTGGTATGGCTGTCACTCATGCTGCAGCGTCGGCTGCCACCTTAAGATGTAAAAAATAGATTTGTTCTGTGTTCATTTGCTTCCCCTTCCTCCGTGAAATCAACGGCCTGCTAAGCCCAGGGTTTCCAGTTTAATCTTTGGGGGGACCATTCTGTGTGACAGTTGTTTGTGTTTCTCCCTGTTCCTGTACCTGTACGCCATGTCGTCACTCGGCCCTCCCTCCCTCCCGCCCTCCTTCTCCTGGTCCATCAGATACTACTTTCGCGCCTTTTTTCTGACCAGGCGCCATAGCTAGCACTGGGATCATGGAGCCCGCTCAGATCACCGCGGCAATTATGAGCACTATGAACACCACGCGCATTGTCCTGGAGTACATGCAGAGCCAGAACATGCCAAGGCGAAACCCGGACCAGGCGAGGAGGCGATTGCAGCGCGGCGACGAGAGTGATGAGGAAATTGACATGGCCATAGACCTCTCACAAGGCACAGGCCCCAGCAATGTGGAAATCATGGTGTTACTGGGGCAGGTTGATACCGTGGAACGCCGATTCTGGGCCCGGGAAACAAGCACAGACTGGTGGGACCGCATCGTGCTGCAGGTATGGGACGATTCCCAGTGGCTGCGAAACTTTCGCATGCGTAAGGGCACTTTCATGGAACTTTGTGACTTGCTTTCCCCTGCCCTGAAACGCCAGGATACCAAGATGAGAGCAGCCCTCACAGTTGAGAAGCGAGTGGCAATAGCCCTGTGGAAGCTTGCAACGCCAGACAGCTACCGGTCAGTCGGGAATCAATTTGGAGTGGGCAAATCTACTATGGGGGCTGCTGTGATCCAATTTGCCAGGGCAATGAAAGACCTGGTGATAGCAAGGGTAGTGACTCTGGGCAACGTGCAGTCAATAGTGGATGGTTTTGCTGAAATGGGATTCCCAAACTGTGGCGGGGTCATAGACGGAACCCATATCCCTATCTTGTCACCGGAGCACCAAGCCACCGACTACATAAACCGCAAGGGGTACTTTTCAATGCTGCTGCAAGCCCTGGTGGATCACAAGGGACGTTTCACCAACATCAACGTGGGATGGCCGGGAAAGGTACATGATGCTCGCGTCTTCAGGAACTCTGCTCTGTTTCGAAAGCTGGAGGAAGGGACTTTCTTCCCGGACCAGAAAGTGACCATTGGGGATGTTGAAATGCCTATCGTGATCCTTGGGGACCCAGCCTACCCCTTAATGCCATGGCTCATGAAGCCATACACAGGCAGCCTGGACAGGAGTCAGGACCTGTTCAACTACAGGCTGAGCAAGTGCCGAATGGTGGTGGAATGTGCATTTGGACGTTTAAAAGCGCGCTGGCGCAGCTTACTGACTCGCTCAGACCTCAGCGAAAAGAATATCCCCATTGTTATTGCTGCTTGCTGTGCGCTCCACAATATCTGTGAGAGTAAGGGGGAGACATTTATGGCGGGGTGGGAGGTTGAGGCAACTCGCCTGGCCGCTGATTACGCGCAGCCAGACACCAGGGCGGTTAGAGGAGCACAGCAGGGCGCGGTGCGCATCAGAGAAGCTTTGAAAACGAGTTTTGTGACTGGCCAGGCTACTGTGTGAAACTTCTGTTTGTTTCTCCTTGATGAACCCTCCAACCCCCCCCCCGACCCGGTTCACTGTACTTCCCCCTATTCCACCCCCCCCCCCCCACCCTCCCCTCCCCTCCCGCTTGCAGAGGCAATAAAGTCATTGTTTTTTCACATTCATGCATTCTTTATTAGTTCCTTACAGAGGTAGGGGGATAATTGCCAAGGTAGCAGGGATGGGTGGGGGAGGAGGGAGGGAAAAGGACACACTGCATTTTAAAACTTTAACTCTTATTGAAGCCCAGCCTTCTGATGCTTGGGCGATCATCTGGGGTGGAGTGACTGGGTGGACGGAGGCCCCCCCACCGTGTTCTTGGGCGTCTGGGTGACGAGGCTATGGAACTTGGGGAGGAGGGCTGTTGGTTACACAGGGGCTGTAGCGGCGGTCTCTGCTCCTGCTGCCTTTCCTGCAACTCAACCATACGCTCGAGCATATCACTTTGATGCTCCAGCAGACGGAGCATTGCCTCTTGCCGTCTGTCTGCAAGCTGACGCCACCTATCGTCTTCAGCCCGCCACCTCTCCTCTCGTTCATGTTGGGCTTTTCTCATCTCCGACATTGACTGCCTCCACGCATTCTGCTGTGCTCTATCAGCGTGGGAGGACATCTGCAGCTCCGTGAACATCTCGTCCCTCGTCTTACGTTTTCTCTTTCTAATGTTCACGAGCCTCTGCGAAGGAGAAACATTTGCAGCTGGTGGAGGAGAAGGGAGAGGTGGTTAAAAAAGACACATTTTAGGGAACAATGGGTACACTCTTTCATTACAAGGTCGCATATTTCGGCTTGCAGGCAGCCATCGTAGGCCACAGTGTTTTGGCTTATTTAACCTTCTTAACATGCGGGAAAGGTTGCAAACAGCAGCGCATTTCCCATCTCAAGGATGAATTGGGTTGTCCATTTAAAATGGGGTTTCAATGTAAAAGGAGGGGGCTGCGGTTTCCCGGTTAACATGCGGCACAAACACAAGTAAACCACCCCCCCCCACACACACACACACGATTCTCTGGGATGATCACTTCACCCCTCCCCCCCACCGCGTGGTTAACAGCGGGGAACATTTCTGGTCCGAATAGCAGGAACGGGCGCCTCTGAATGTCCCCCTTAATAAAATCACCCCATTTCAACCAGGAGAGCTTTCTGGAGATGTCCCTGGAGGATTTCCGCTCCATCCCCATACACGTTAACAGACTTGCTTGCTTTTTTTTTGTAATGTTTACAAATATTTACAAAGTTACACTCACCAGAGGTCTCCTGTGTGCCCTGAGGGTCTTGGGTGAGTTCGGGGGTTACTGGTTCCAGGTCCAGTGTCACAAACATATCCTGGCTGTTGGGGAAACCGGTTTCTCCGCTTCCTTGCTGCTGTGAGCTACCTACAGTACCTCCATCGTCATCTTCCTCGTTCCCCGAACCGTCTTCCCTGTGTGTTTCTCCAGTGAGAGAGTCATAGCACACGGTTGGGGTAGTGGTGGCTGCACCCCCTAGGATCGCATGCAGCTCCGCGTAGTAGCGGCAAGTTTGCGGCTCTGCCCCGGACCTTCCGTTTGCTTCTCTGGCTTTGTGGTAGGCTTGCTGTAGCTCCTTAATTTTCACGCGGCACTGCTGTGTGTCCCTGTTATGGCCTCGGTCCTTCATGGCCTTGGAGATCTTTTCTAATACTTTTCCATTTCTTTTACTGCTACGGAGTTCAGCTATCACTGCTTCATCTCCCCATATGGCGAGCAGATCTCGTACCTCCCGTTCGGTCCATGCTGGAGCTCTTTTGCGATCCTGGGAGGACTCCATGACGGTTACCTGTGCTGATGAGCTCTGCGTGGTCACCTGTGCTCTCCACGCTGGGCAAACAGGAAATGAAATTCAAACCTTCGCGGGTCTTTTCCTGTCTACCTGGTCAGTGCATCTGAGTTGAGAGCGCTGTCCAGAACGGTCACAATGAAGCACTGTGGGATAGCTCCCGGAGGCCAATAACATCGAATTCCGTCCACACTACCCCAATTCCGACCCGCAAAGGCCGGTTTTATCGCTAATCCCCTCGTCGGAGGTGGTGTAAAGAAACCGGTTTAAAGGGCCCTTTAAGTCGAAAGAAAGGGCCTCGTTGTGTGGACGTGTCCAGGCTTAATTCGGTTTAACGCTGCTAAAGTCGACCTAAACCCGTAGTGTAGACCAGGCCTAAGGTACACCAAACCAGCCAAACAGAAGGGACTTTGGTTTTACCACACTGGTTAACCATAGGTTACACAAGCAATTCCCTTAGACACTCCAGTTTTCCAGTATCACCACCAACAGACAATTCTTATGGTGATTAATGGTTATGAAAATCAACACACCAGTAAAAGAAAAAAGGTTCTCCCAATCCCAAAGGACCAAGCCCCAGACCCAGGTCAATATACAAATCAGATCTTACCCACAAATCACACTGTTGCCAATCCTTTAGAATCTAAAGGTTTATTCATAAAAACAAAGCAATATAGATGAGAGCTAGAATTGGTTAAATGGAATCAATTACATACAGTAATAGCAAAGTTCTTGGTTCAGGCTTGTAGCAGTGATGGAATAAACTGCTGGCTCAAATCAAGTCTCTAGAGTACATCCACAGCTTGAATGGGTCATTCAGTCCTTTGTTCAGATCTTCAGTTTGTAGCAAAGCTTCTCCAGAGGTACGAAGCAAGTTTGAAGACAAAATGGAAGGGTTTACAGGGCCTTTTATAGTCTTTCTCTTGTGGGCGGAAACCCCTTTGTTCTCCTGTGCAAAATCACAGCAACAAGATGGAGTTTGTAGCCACCTGGGCAAGTCACATGTCCATGCATGACTCAGTTTGCAGGTGGCAGCCATTGCTCACGTGCTATCTTGAATGTCCCAGGAAGATTTCTCTTAATCTGCAAATCCCTTTCTCAAGAAGCTGACCAAATACTTCACTAATGCTACTTAGAATCAAACACATTGAGATACAAGTACATAGCCAATATTCATAATTTCAACTACAAAAATGATACATGCATACAGATAGCATAATTGTAACCAGCAAATCATAACCTTTTTATAGACACCTCACATGACAACCTTTGTACAATATTTGCTGCAAATATATAACAGTGGGGTTTTTTTATATATATATATAAAATAAATACTGTCACAGTTTATGTCAATAACGTCCCACACCGGTATTGTAAACAAGAGTAGTGTGAGGACAAATCAGTTTTTTACTAAATCAAAAAGTTACAATCTGTGGGTATGTCTACACTGCAATTGGATACCCGTGGCTGGCCCATGCCAGCTGTCTCAAGGTGGGAGGTTCCCAGAGCTTGGGCTGCAGACAAAGCCCAGAAGTCTGCATTCCAATTAAACAGTGCCACAAGCTCGCGTCAGCTGGTTTGGGCCAAACTTGGGTGTCTCATTGCAGTGTAGACATAATGCTATGTGCTTAAGTTTCAGAAGAGCTTAGTGCCCACAATTGAGGGCAGAGTTTTGAATGATCCACACTCCCTTTTAGACACTAAAATAAACAGAATTGTGAAAATCTGCATAATATTTTAGAGAAAGGGTTGGGATTTTCATAAATGTCTAAATGATTTAGAAGCCCAAGTCCCATCAACTTCCAATGCGACTAAATCATGTAGATGCTTTGAAAATCCTACCCAAAATGCCTTAGATGTCTTAATTAGATGGTACAGTATTTCACTGTTTAGGATGTAAAGGGTGGGAGAACATGAGAAACTATTGATAGATTCACATGAGGTTTTTTATTTCACAGCAAAGGGTCATATGAGATCCTGTTTCAGCCAGTTGCAGGACTCAGTAGTGATACTGTAGCAGTGTTAATTGCTAATACATGTTTTCCTCAATATTCATAATTTTGGTCCCTCACTGCCACTTAAAAAATCATTTTTAACACAAACATTCCCATGTTCTGAGGAAAGTAATGAGAAGCTTGATTCTTGTGCCCACAGCTGGTCTGCTGTCAGTTCCTTGTAGCACAGCGGTTCTCAGAACATGTTTGCCAAAAAGCTCTCAAAGGTAATTGGGTTCTCCAGATTCAACACCTGAGTCTCTCTTTTTGACACTGCTCCATAAACTGCTTTGATGCAATAGTTGCTCCAAGTGATACTTGCACTTATTGAGAGCAGCTCAAAATCTGGTAGCCCGCATATGGGAGTTAATCAGGCCCCACTGTGTTTGAGTAGTCATAGACAATTTAGGAGGTAATAGCAATTGAAAAGCTCCATAGCAGCTGTCCCGAATAAGCCGCATGTGTTCTGTCATAGAAGTACAGACTGTTTCATGCTGAGCATTTATCAACATCACCTCTTCTGTATTCTTGTTATTTTATATGATCTTGCAGGCCATAGGCAAATATCAACCCTGATGGGACCAGCCTGCGCCCATGGAAGCTGTTGGGGTTCATCTGTGGAGGAGGGCTGTGGTTTGCAGGGGATGCCCTAGGGAAGAACAGTATAACCTTTAGGGCTCTAAAGAAGCCCCAGCAGTGGACACTGCCTGTGCAATGTGCTGAATCGGGGCATCTGTAGTCAATTCCATTCATGTTTCAGGCTGCAGTGGATGGCTGCTGGTCACCTGGTGGAGAGAGTTTGTGCATAGGACTTGTCAAGATATGGCTTTCCCATCTTGAAAAATATTTCAAGATGCCCTTTTCCTTCCACATGGCGATGAAATCAAGACCTTCCTTTTTTTTTTTTTTTTTTTTTTTTTTGCAAAACCAAATGAGACTTCCCCATCTCAGAATAGCCAATAGCCTCATTATGAGGGTTCTCACCTGGGATGTGAGAGATGTCCAGTCTTATTCACTAGACTAATGGCTATTCTGAGGTAGCAGTGGTGGTGGGGACAGGTCTAACTCTCGTTGGTCCAACATGGAATTTCAGGACCCTCAAAACTTACTCTTTCCCGTAATAAGCTTCAGTCCTGAAGAATTTTTCTGATCAAAATAAACTTAGTCAAATTCCTCATCAGTTCTAGTTGTGCATTTGTTGAAATGTTGCAACTTCTCATTCTTGTCACCTCCTGGAGTACCTGAATCTCCATTTTTTTTAAAATGGCAGAAGACAGTGTTATTTAGGGCTGAATGTGTTGTTTTACAATGCAGACAAAGCTCATATTGAAGTCAATGGGACGTTTGGCTGTATAGGGACACAGTAGTAAGCTTTGAGTGTACAACATCTGTGCAAGTACCAGTTAGCCTCCAATTATATAACTAGAGACATGACATCTCTAGTGCTATGCTAGCTCTTGGTTCTGAAGCTACAATGACTGATCTGCATTATGGCATAATTAACATTGTACAGTGGATGCTATGTTTTCATTTACATATACCAATAAAATGTGTGAGCATAACAATTTCTGTTTAAAACAATTTGGGAGATGGCACCTCTTGGTGTCTGGGATAAGTCTCTTTATTTACTTTTTGCATTATTTTATTCTGAATCTTGTTTCCAAATACATGTCTGACAACTCTAAGAAGCAGCAGAAGAGCAAAAAAACAAACAAAAAAACGCATTCCCTGTGTATTGCTTGTTACTAGATTCAAGTCTCCCCTTGATACACTTGTAGGCATCCTTTAATCAAAATGGAAGGTATGTACATGTATCAGTGCAAAAATGAGCAATGGGGAATGGTTTTAGTTGACTCACATAGAACATCTTTTTGTTAACAAATGTTCAACAACTTTTTCTTCATATATTGAGCCTACTTTTTTTTTTTTAAGAAAACGGTTGCATTTATCTCAACCAATATTTCAAAATATATTGACCATCTAGGAACAATAATAAGTAATTCTAGACCACATGAGCAAATCTCAGCCAAATAAATTATACTGACCTATCTATGGGTATAACAAATATAAGGTAACTTTAAATATCATTAATGGCTAGAGTTGGCTGAATATTTTATGGCAAGCAATATTCATTATGAATTTAGTCCTCTTTCTATTTGCAAATCATTCCCATGAGTCTTGATCTCCTAATATATTGATAAAAATCTGGTGAATGGTTTTAGACAAATAGCCTTCACTCTAGGGATTGTTTGTAAACTGCTTGCTTTGACTAGTCACTAGTCATATTGCATGGTTGGCTACCTGTCATATGATATTGTCATTGCTAGATGACAAACATTTTAAACAGGATAAAAATAATTGGGGAATGATCAACTCCTGATGAGACATTTGAGATGAATAGTCATGGATGTCAAAAATCATGAAAACTTCGGAATTTCTGCTTTTTTTTTTTTTTTTTTTTTAATGCCCAATATTTGGAGAAAAACCTTTAAATAATTAAGAGGATCTCATCAACAGTTTCAAAATGAACTCTGCTTGAGTTCACAGACAAGATTTACACTACTTAGCCGATTCTGCTACTGTTTTACAGATCATCTACTTAGTACCTTGCTTAATCAAAGTTAACTTGAAACAAAAACCATAGGAAGATAAAAGCCTTCATTACTGTTGACCTTTTGAATTTCACTTCACTATGACTTGTGTGCAATTAATAGTAAAGGGAGATAAAGGGCAATCTGTTTCCTGCCAATAACCTGGGGTCAAAATTTTAAGGCAAATTGGATAACGAACAAAGATAAAAACCTGAAATGCCCATAAGCAGATCCACAGTGGAATGAAACTTAAGAACTAATAAAAGGCATTAATAAAAATATGCACAGGAACTGCAGGTGCTTTGAAAAAATGCCAGTCTTTCAGACAAAGGCACAGATTAACATTTGTGTCGTCTAATGTACAATGTAAGGTCAGTTTCACAGGAACACAGCCTGTAGTCGGAAAGTCCTTGATTGTAACTTTCAGATTCATTCTAACTTAGAATGTTACCCATGTAGAGAGTTAACCTTTTCAGATTAGATTTTAGAAAACAACAATCAAAAAGTAAAAAGACTCACTGTGACAAATCAGAGAGAACAGTCTTTTGAGACAAATCACATTTAATGTGGTTGCCTGTAAAATCAATATTTTTAGTGTTGTTCTCATCAGGATCTATGATGAATTTATTACACGGCAGCTGCAAGCCTGCTGTGTTTAGATTTTTTGCTTAGCCAGAATGTCTAGGGGGATGTGCTGATTAACCACAACTTCTACCCATGCAGTTCCTATGGAACCATGACCTACATTTAAAGACTGTCTCCTCTGGTGGGAGATCTTACAGAGGGCAGTAGTGCAAACACCACCTGCTTTCTCTAGGGATGAGCCCCAGGAGTACAACTGCTTTTGATGTCTCAGATTTCTGCAGTTAGCACACTCCTATTCCAACCAGGATAAGTCAAGCCCATGAAATCCATTACCAGATGTGGAAACGAAGGTAGATCTTACAAATTAATAAACATGGCAAGGGATAAAAGGCAATAAGAGATTCCTGAACCCTTTCCAGGTTTAAAAAAAAAATCATAAAGGAAGCTATAAGAAGAAGCTGTAGATCTTAAGGTCCAGATCATGTGCAGGTAGAAATCAGCATAGTTCTACTGACTGCAGTCAAATTATGCAAACTTACGCCAGCTAAAGATCTGGTCCTATACTCTTACCTCTAGTAAACACTAGCAGGTCCATATGGGGCAGTAGGTGCACAATATGCTAGAGTGCATACCCTCTGGTTTGGACTGTGTAGATAAGCTCAAAGAGTTTGTTCGGGCACAGGCCTAGTTTACACTTTAACAAAGTGAGTGAAAATTTGACTAATTCATAGAGTGAGTATAGAAAACAGGGACAACTGAACTCTTTCAGGGATTAATTCTACAGGCAGCTTGTTACTGTTTGTCACTGGATGAAAATGAATATTTTGTTTACAAAAGTGTCCATTGACAGTGATTAGAGCAGGCTTAATAGAAATTGAATCCAGTTTCTTTGAACTATGACATTTGGAATCATCAAAGAGAGAGGGCCAAACCAGTGTCTGGTATAAATCTGAATAACTACATTCCTTGACACCAACTGAGGATCTAGCTGTAGGAATTGGTTTGTTATAAAATGATATGGCATGATAGCTTAAATAAACTTAACCCTCTGTCACTATGGTGAGCATGATTTAAGTGGAGAGCATGCTATTGGGCATAGCAGAGAGGAAGGGGCAGCACAATGTCTCTCAGGACTGGCAGGATGAAATCTTCATTCAACTACCTGGCATATGGTGGGAGTTCGCCCTCTGTTACTTCCCTTTATTGAGTGCTAAATGTTCCCTGGTATGCCAGTACATCTCCAGGGGAGTGAAAAATAAGGTCATGGCCCAGGCTGCTGCAACTGGGTGCTGGGTGACTCTAGAAAAAGAGGAAGAGGGACAGTCTCTATGCTGCCCTGAGGTTGACGCTGCCATTCTGCTTGGCCCTTACGCCATCCTGGCAATGGAGATGGAAGCCATGCTCTTCTTGCAGCATGCATTTACATCCAGCCCTAGCAATTTCATGTACTACCTGAGCTCAGTGCTAGGCATCATATAAATTACCATAGCCACTGAGCTTAACAAACAGTCAAAGAGATATATACAAAAAATGGGCAAAGCAATTAACCACAACTTTAGAATGCATTGTAAATAAATTACTCATAGACTCATAGACTTTAAGGTCAGAAGGGACCATTATGATCATCTGGTCTGACCCCCTGCATGCTGCAGGCCACAAGACCCTTCCCTGGACTCTGCCGTTGAAGTCCCCAATCCTGTGTTTTAGTGACTTCAATCGGCAGTGACCCTCCTGCTAGTGATCCCTGCCCCATGCTGCGGAGGAAGGCGAAAAACCTCCAGAGGCTCAGCCAATCTACCCTGGAGGAAAATTCCTTCCCGACCCCAAATATGGCGATCAGTAATACCCCGAGCATATAGGCAAGAGTCTCTAGCCTGACCCTTGTTGGCCATTATGCTATTTACGTACCATTGCTTGGTTTTCCTTGGCTACTATGTTTTACCATTAAACCATTCCCTCCATAAACTTATCTAACTTAATCTTAAAACCAGACAGGTCCGTCGCCCCCACCGTTTCCCTCGGAAGGCCGTTCCAATATTTCACCCCTCTGACAGTCAGAAACCTTCGTCTAATTTCCCTTAATACATTAAATAGTTCCTTATCCATATCCTGGGTCAATCCCGGCGGTCTATAGCACACCCCAAGCACTATCCCCGGAGAGGCTCTAGTAGTCCTTTTACCCAGTGTGAGTATTGCCCAGACGGACTCCGTGTTATCTATTCCATCCACTATTATTTCTTTACAGCTTATTTCACTATTGACATACAATGCCACCCCCCCACCTTTACCTTTGTCCCGGTCTTTCCTAAACAGCGCATACCCCTCCATACCTGCGTTCCAGTCGTGACTGCCATTCCACCACGTTTCAGTTATTCCTACGATATCCGGTTTCAATTCTTGGACCAAGAGCTCCAATTCCTCCATTTTATTACCTAGGCTTCTTGCATTGGTGTACAAACACCCTAATGTATGTCGTTTAGCCTGTCTCCCATTAGAAGCACTGTATGTTGCGGGCCTCTTTGTGTCCGTCCCCCCTGTCCTTCCTATGTCCAATCTCACCTGCCCGGCTATGTCTCCTCTTATTTCACTCAGCTTTTCAATACTGGAATCTGGCGTGGAGATTAACTGTGCATCTCCCAACCTTCTCCCCAAACTTCCTAGTTTAAAGCTCTTTTGATAAGATGAGCCAGCCTCCCTCCCAGAAGTCTATTTCCTTCCCTACTCAGGTGAAGCCCATCCCGCGAGAACAGGTGTCTGTCCCCGAAAGCCTCCCAGTGGCCATACATCCCAAAGCCCTCCTTATAGCACCACTCCCTTAGCCAACTATTTATTCTCACAATCCTATCAGCCCTTAAAGCCATATTGGCTAATTTAAATCTAAATAATGTAATACCATTGAAAACCAATATTGTACACCTTTTGAAACATTCATTACAATTGTTTAGGCTAAGTAATAATTGATCATTGCATAGAAATACTAGTTGCCCTGTTCCTCAGAGAAATTAAACAACCATTAGAACTGATGACTTTGGATATAATATTGAAATGAGATTTTTTTTAAATTTCATTTGTATTGCTGTAAAATGATATAAATTAGGATCCATGAATTACAAAATATGATATACAAGATAAACAGTTTCTCTAAGTTAATTAAACTTACAAAGTCAAGCACAGTAATTTGCTATAACCTGGTTTTCTGGATCAGAAACTGGTACAAATTCTTCCTCCATTTTTTTTCATTCAAACATTGATGCTGAACAATAGCAAAATAGTGCCCTCCAAGTAACACTAGGAAAAAGTAGGACCTCTTTAAAGGGGAGAATGGGCAAAAATGCTTTTTCTGTTAAGGTCCTAGGCTGGCAGATGTGTGTTGAATTCCTGGATGTGCTGTGGATTTCCTGTGTGACCACATCCCTTAATTTCTCTTGCCTCAGTTGTCAACTGTAAAATAGGCAGAATAATCATTTCACTCATCTTGTCTATTCAGAATATAAGCTATGTGGGGAAGGGAATGTCTCTTATTGTGTATTTGAGCCACATTGTGCAAGGGGCTCAATCTAACCTGGACTACCCCATAACAAAAATATACACGTTCTCCAAATTTTATATTCGAATTAGAATGGAAATGGGTTTCTAAAGAGGCTTGGAAGTGAGCACAGAATAAGACATAATCTGTATCTCCTACACTGAAGCGTCCATTGAGTAATATTTTTCAAAGGTGCGTAAATTATGTAGAAGGCTAAGTAGGGTGACCATACATCCCATTTTGGCTGGGACAATCCCCTTCGTAAGCCCTGTCCCAGGCATCCGGTCTTTCTTTAACAAAAATGGGCATATGTCCCGTTTGCTATTACAACTGATTATCATCAAAATGCCCAGTTTTGCCAAAGGGACATTTAGGGTAAGTGGCAACATGAGCCGCTGGGCAGCATGGGGCTCGGGCATAGTCCTGTTTTTAATTTGGGAAATATGGCCACCCTACAGCTAAGTCTCATTGACTTCCAGTATGTTAGGCTTGTAAGTCATTTAGTTTCTTTTAAAATGTTACCCATTTTGTGTAGTTCTGTATTGATAATGCATACAAAGAAATATGTGCTGCTTTCTGACATTTGATAGCACAGCTTGAGTTGTCTTTTCACAATAGCCTGCTGAACTCCATTGTGCACAAGTAAATGCTCCAGCTCCCTTCTCCTTGGAGAGTAACCATAACTTATGTTTGATCTAGGTCTTCTCTTTGTACATTATTAACATAGCGAAGTGCATAACATAGCCATTGTCCTGAAATCTTAAAAGAAGGTTGGAATCTCTGGAAGACAAAGCTGTTAGCGACCCCATTGTGTTAGTTACTCTGCCAACACACAAGCAGCATAGAAGAAAGGATGTACTATTGCCCCCGTCTTACAGATGGGGAATGAAGTAACAGAAAAATCAAGTGACTTGCCTAAAGTGGCACAGGATGCCTGTGAAAGGGACAGGAGTTAACGAATGTAGATTTCCTGAGTTTTATTCCAGTGCCTTCAGTCTCTATTCCTCATGCCTTTAGAACCTGATTGGACTAAAATATACCTTGTGCAAATGGAGATGAAACCTGTGCAATAAAACCTAGAATTCTCTTCCAAATTGTGAATACAAGTGGACTATGGCATATTATTTTTACATTTAGAAGCATCTCAGGGAAGACCAGTCTCAGGCTGAACTGTAGACTGCAATCGAGTCATAGAAAACAATTAAAAAAACAAGTATTTCTCAGAGTAGTTTGAATGCTGAAGCTAGAATATAAATAGTTATCTTTCCAAAAGTACTACTAGCATTTTAATCAAGTCCCAGAACTCTGCCATAATGTAGCAAGATAAGAATTGCAGAAATGCAACTGTGTATGTAAATTGGATGTTACCACTAAGATTCAGAGTGGTTTTGTTTTTTTGGTTTAAAAAAAAAAAACAACATTTCGAGTTCTTTTTATTTGTCTTCTGTCTCTTGTATCTTTTAAGGCTAACATTTTCAAGCTTACATCTGAATGAAAGAGTACTAGAAACTTACTATTTTTAAAAAAGAGAAAAGCTGATGTTCTAGTGCATTCAGATGACTGCAGGGTCTCTGGATTTTTTTTAAATACACTAAATAACATGAGACTTGCAAGAAAATCATGAATTGGTAACACTACAGCAGGAAGAAGGGGAGTTGCAGCAGCCAGTTGCAGCCCCCTGGTCTTTAGGGCTACAACTGTTTTTTTTGTCAGACTTAAAATTCCAGACCACACCCCTTTCCAAAGGCATGCTAGGAAAAAAATCATAAAAGTGCATAAGAGTGTCAGTTGAAAGTAGGCAGTCAATCACTTCTGAAGGTGTGGTTGTTCCTTTTTCTGGCAATATACTGTTCTGCCCCCTCCCCCCCACCCTACACACACCCTTTTCCATAACATAACTTACTCCTATCAAATTGACACAAATGAGCCATGTTTGTTTGGATGCTACATTCTAAAAAAAAATTCTCTGTTCACACACCTAAGAGCTGACATGAAAGTAAGAGGATATGATGGGTTAGTGGGACTAGAATGCAGGATAGCAGGGGTGTTGGAACAATTTTTATAGTGGGGGTGCTGATGATGGAAGCCATGTATTTGGTGCTGTTGGGTCTGAACTTTTGATGAGCTTAAACTTAACCCAGACTTGATGTCTCTGTCTGAACTTTTAATCAAAGCTCTGACCTGCGAACTACTCATGACACCCCCCCTCCCCTTAAGTAGCCATCTCCCCTTATCTCTTTTTGAATTTACATTTTAACCTGTTTTATCCTGTAGAATCTTGATTGATTATACATGACCATTATGATCTGTTAATTACTTTGTTTACTTCTGTGTATAAATATTGATGCTCACCCCTAATAAACTTGCCACACTTACTCTGAAGCTTTTCAGGCTAAGGATAGTGTGAGCCCGTTGATCAACGAATTGGTGTCTGGTCTCTGACAGATTGTGAGCCCCATACCAACTCCGCACGAACTCGGGTGCTGGAGAGGTGAGTGAGGACTTGCTTTTTACCTAACAGTGCGTTGTTACTACTTCAAGCTAGAGGGTGCAGCAGTATCCCTACTTCCAGCACCACTGTAAGACAATGATCTATTTTTTTCTGTCAGCTATTGTGATGACAAAAAACCTCATGCTGGAAGTGTTCCACTCCTACTTATTCAATTGTCTCCTAAGCTTTTGGTTGCTGATGCTTATTACCTAACAAAAGATTAACATTGCTTCTGGTATATTCAGCATTGTTATGTTAATTGCTGGTAAGTGTTGATGGTAAAGCAGAAAAGTGTGAGTAGATTTTCATAGTCTAAGCTGACCATATGTTAAGAGAAACAAAGAATTATTTTAATGGCAAAGTCAGCAGATATGACATTGTAGTCAAAGAGTAAAGGTATTTATGGACTATCAAGCTGTCATTTTGACAAAGTGAATTTTTCTACCAGAGAGACACTTAAATGTCATGGCAAGGAAATATATGAAACGCCCATAATGCACTGTAAGTTGTTTTGCATGATGACATTTTCAAATGAAGGCACCTGAAAGACCAATCAGAATTTACAGGGACACTGAGTTCTTTGTATGAGTCTGGAGGATGGCAGGGAAAAAATGTTACAATTCAGATGAAGGATATTTAAACCTGGAGGACAGCCTTTATTATCCAAGTTAGGGTTTGTAGTACTCTGGTGGTGTGTGTGTGGCTGTGTGTTTTAACCAATGACTCAGATATTTTCAGCCCCCGGTAAGAGGACTCATTTATATTTTATGTGTAAGACTCTATTAGTTGCCTTTGAAGAATAATGACAAATAGCTTATTTTATTATTTTAAAATCTCTCTGTAAAAAGCAGAACAATGTTTTGATGTTTATGATGGAAATACAATTCATATACAATAGTAACACATGATTCCAATTTCCTTTATTATTTAGCTATTAATTCTTTAAATTTCTCTAAAGAACAAAATTGTTCATGAGCACGTGCACACAAATCCAATACTGCTATAGATCATAGTCAAACTTTTTTTTTAATTAAAAGCAAGGATGCGGAACACATCTGGAAGGAAACAGTGGCCAAAGGCAAGAAACAAAAGAATAATGGCCTAGACAGTAAAAGCTACCACCTGCTTATGACTTCTGCATTATTCTAGAAAAATAACCATAGTAGGTGCCAATCTAAGATGTGCCAGGTGGTTTTGATAACTGGAGGCAATAGAAACAGTTAGTTAAACATAGGAGCCACAGTTTTAATTTTAAGCATTTTTTATCTGCACGTATGAAAACGTTAGGTGCATAATGAGTGCTGGCCTAAGGGCAGGGTGGGAGTGGTGAGAAGGTATAGATATCTCTGAAAGGGCACTCACTACCTATGTTTCCTACTATGAAAATTCTTCTTAAAAGAAAAGGGTCCTCTGAAAATATATTAGCCTTCAGATTTGCATAAACTTTCATTTATTTGCATAAATTCAAGGCTTAAACCATTAGAAGCAAGTGCTTTTCATGTTCAAATTTTTCTGTAAAAGTGTTTGTGGGAGATGGCATATGTTAATGGGGCACCGACAGCGAGTGTGTGATTTATATTTTATATTATTATTTCTATATTTATTTGTATTGTAGTAACGTCTAGGAGCCCCAGTCATGGGCCATGGCCCAGTTGTGCTAGGCACTATACAAAGACCAAAAAGACAGTTCCTGACACAGAGAATTTTCAATCAAGCATTGCACCCAGACCCAACTCAGGGCTGGATTGTTCTGCAGACTGTGCAAACAAATGGCAAGGGATAATCCCAGCCCCTAAGAGTTTACCGTCCAAACAGACAATGGGTAGGAGAGGAAACAGAATGGAAGTGACTTACCCAACGTTACACAGCAGATCAGTGGCTGAGCTAGGAATGATCTCCTGCTCCAGTACCCTATCCACCAGATCATGCTATCTTATAGGACAAATATTGCTTATTGTCTTTTCAGTATAACACATTCTAAGAAGATGTGGGCACAGGACAGGGATGCCTGTTAATAATATCCCTGTTTTATCGCTTAATCAGAAAAGTGGCCTAAAATAAAACCCGGTGAAGTTATTTTCATGCTATAGTATGATCATTTTGACAGAGAAACACTGCCTAGAGCTGTACAATACACAACTACCACTGTTCCTGCCCTGAATTTCATAGGCGAAGACCATTATCTCCTACTCTTACTCCTTGCATAATACAGGCTATTGGATTTCACCCAATGATTCCTAGCAGCTTGTAGTTGAAATATAGTATCTTTTAGAAAAGGGACATCTATCCTAGATGGGACTAGAACCCAATATTCTTGGTGTAAGATGCTTATATCTTGGCCATTAGACCTATGGGGCAGTGTGCAAGTTAACCAAACTTCTTACAGCCTAAAGAAATGGATCTCCACACTGTTGGACATTGCACAGATATAAATTTGTTTGAGTTGAATGTGGACTTCATTTGTGTTATGGGACACACACGAAGTGGTGTAAAATAGAACATATGGCACTTGCTTATTCATTAAAGCATCTACGAGTTCCTTCAGTGTCTTGCTTATTTTTGTATATGAAAGGCAATTTCATCCTGAAAATGAGTTTGGTAAAATAAAATCTCCTCAAGCACAAATAAAGTTAAATTAAACTAAATCTGAGTGCAATTTGATTAACACTTGTCAGATGGGGAAATGGAATAAAAAACCCTGTTCATTTGGGGGAAATAATATACATATGAACAATGAGACAATTCCAGTAAATTACTGGCCTGGTTAATTCATGGGGAAGAGGTCTCTTGGGTAATTGTTCAAATTGAAAATGTTGACAGCTTATTACTGAAGTCTCCAAAGGATGCTAATGCAGACTTGAGGAATGTTAGCTTGAGCTGAATGACCCGCTAAAGTTGGGGAAGGGAAGAATGCCAATGATCATGCTACAGGATGTTCACTTTTGCAGAGAAACACTGCACCATTGAATTATAAGAATGCAGGGAAGAAGCCCTCTGGTAGTTTAATTTAGAAAAAGTTATGTTACCATTAGCCTGAGATCCAACAAGGCTCTAAGGGTAAGCAGCTGACTGCTAGAAATCTATAAAAGTTATTAAAAATGTTAGCCTGCTGGGGGTGTACTTATCTGACTCACTCCATTAGGTATATTGCTAAGAACAGTGATGTGTGGTTAATTTCCTAATATAGATTTATCTTAGGGTCATTCAGAAAGTGAACCCTCTGAATGGTAGCAGGTGATAGGGCCTTACAGGTTGGCTTCCTGGTGGAAAAATCAGAAAGAGTCTGGGTATATGCCTAGTGCAACTTGTTGATTTTATTACTATTATTATTTGTATTGTATCAGCACATACAAGCCCTAGTGTTGGGCCAGGATCCCGTTGTGTTAAACTCTGTGTATAAAAACAGAAAGACAGTCCCTTCACCAAAGAGTTCACAGTCTAATTATAAAACAAGAAAACAGGTACAGAGAGGGAGCACAAAGAAACAATGAGATAATATTGGTCAGTATGATAAACCAGCAGCCTTAACTTTGTCAAGTTTGTAGATGGGACAGATATAGTAACTGCATACAATTTCTGTGGGGATCATTCTGCACTAAGGGTATGAAAGGTTTATGTATCACTGTGGGCCAGGAATTGTATGTAATCCAATGTAGGGAGGGTTGGCACAACTCCCACCAGGATTAAGGTTGAATTGCTTAGGTTATAAACACCTCCAGAGAAGTTCCATCCCTTGCGATGCTTGTATATGCTGGTTCATACTGGCTTTTCCAGAAACCAACAATCAAAGAAGAGGGCTTTTGATTAAAAAACAAACAAACAAAAAAAAACACTTGATTTAAACAGACTTGGGATGTTCTTTCTGATCCAGCAAATGGCCAGGACCTTCTGCCCAAGGGCTCCAACTTTGCAGAAAGGTTGGAAAAACTTTGACCTACTAGGGGCCCATAAAATGGATGGGTGACCTCTGGCAAGCTTGTAGTACATGTATAGAAATTGTTGTCTTTAATATATTTTCTCTGTAATGATTTTACATTGAGAATGAATGTGCTTGCTTTACAAAGAGCTGTGTGGTAACTTGTAACTGGTTACAGCCCTTGGAGAGAAAACAGATTGGCTTGCTGTGAGTATCTCAATATAAAACAGGGAGCAGTGAAGGCTTAAACCCCTGGTCAGGAAGGAGAGAGACATGAGTGTCCTCCCAAGAGGCATGATTGCTAGGAACCGGAAGCTTTAAGTGGGAGTCCTCAAGGAGCTATGGAGAGGGAATAAAGGTGAATTTACATCAAAACTGTGACAGAAGGTATCACTACGAAGGAGTTTTAAGGAGGGCAATGAGGTGGTTTATGGGTGTTCACTGGGAACTCCTCCCATATAGGAGGAACAGCCTGGGAGAAGGCACGAAGAAGTTTGTTTTGTAAATTGAAGAAGTGGACAATGAAGACTGGCATAGCTGGCCAATCAGAATCAGGAGCTGATATCTCAATAGTGTGTGAGAAGTGATGGGGAGATAGAGATGATGTGCAGAGTAAAAAGGAAAGATAAGTAGCTTACTTTGATATAATTGAGAAAGGGGAGACCATGGAGGGATGCAATGAATGACATGGTCAAAGCAATGAGCTAGGACAGGGATGGGGAAACTTTTTGGCCCGAGGGCCATATCTAGGTATAGAAATTGTATGGTGGACCATGAATGCTCATCAAATTGGGCTTGGGGTGTGGGAGGGGGTGAGGGCTCTGGGGTGGGGCTGGGGATGAGGTGTTTGAGGTGTAGGAGGGTGCTCTGGGCTGGGATTGAGGGGTTCAGAGGGCAGGAGGGGAATCAGCTGGGGCAAAGGTTTGGAGCATGGGGTGCGGGCTCTGGTTGGGGGTGCAGGCTCTGGCTGGGGTGCAGGCTTTGGCCTGGGGCTGGGAATGAGAGGTTTGGGGTGCAGGAAGAGGATCAGGGCTGGGAAGGAGTTTGTGGTATGGGGGGAGGCTCAGGGGTGCAGGCCCCGGGTGGCGTTTACCTCAAGCAGCTCCCAGAAGCAACAGCATGTCCCCTCTCTGGTTCCTATGCAGAGGTGCCGCCCCGTCCGCTGCGCTTCGCCCTTTCCACTGCAATCACCCCTGAAGCTCCCCGGCCAATGGGAGCTGTGGGGATGGCACTTTCAGGGGGCAGTTTGCAGAGTGGAGCCCCCTGGCTGCCCCTACACATAGAAGCCAGAGGGGGGCCTGAATGCTGCTTCTGGGAGCTGCGTGGAGTGGCCCCCGACCCTGCTCCTTGGCTTGAGTGCCTGAGCAGGGCAAGCCTCAGATTCCACTCCCCAGCGGGAGCTTGAGGGCTGGATTAAAATGGCTGGTGAGCTCTATCAGGCCCCTGGGCCATAGTTTGCCCATCCCTGAGCTAGGAGAATTATCTTTAATAGCAGTTTTAGTGGCTTTGAGTGGGATAAGATTATATTTTTCAAGGCCAGAGAGAAAAGGATGCTACAGTAATTAGGATGCAAGATGGGAGCCTGGATGAGCATTGCAACTGTGTGGACAACTGGAAGAGGCCAGATCTTAAATATGGTATACCATAAGAATCCACAAGATTTAGATGCAGCCTGGATGTAATGAATGAGAGACAGGGATAATCCATCAGTCCTTGAACAGAGGTAGTTACAAATAGCAAACAAAAGTATCAACCATAACTGTCCATCTGGAATCTTAGTCCACACCAGTGCCTGGTTTCTAGGTAGCATCTCTGCCTTCTTTTTCTAACTACAGTCAGTTCTTGAGATGGAGAGAAAACTCCTTTGCTGTTTGCCACAGCACCCCCAAAAAGAAATTGCATGATAAATGCAACACACATTTCTTCAAACTCTGAATAGTGCTTGCATGCTAAGAAAAAGTATAAGGTTACATGAAACGGGGCCACCTAGTAACTGCTGCCATAACAATATCTTTGCATATTAGAATGATTGTCATCCTTAGAGTGAAGTACTAACCTGCTTATTGCGTGTAATGATATTTTATAAGAACTGGACTGTTAGAGGTTGGTTTGAACCATACAATTTAGATGTGGATTTGGAACAGTCCAAAGCTTGGAGGTGTCCATATCTCAGGTTTGTTTTTGTCCATTATAAATAAAGATAGTGGCCATTTACAAAATACAGATTTAGATCTGGATCCAGGCTCTTGAGTTCAAACCTCTCAGTGTCAGGGTGCCCAGACTCTGGCTGGGGTGGGGCGGAGATAAGGAAATAAATCAGGAGAATATTTAAACTTTTTAAAGTTTATGATTAACATGGCCTCTTGAGGTAAGCGCCATCTGGGGCCTGCACCCCTGAGCCTCCTCCCATACCCTAAGCTCCTGCCCCAGCCCTGATCCCCCTCCTGCCCTCCAAACCCCTCAATCCCAGCACAGAGCAACTAGAGAATATTTAAACTTTTTAAAGTTTATGATTAACATGGCCATATTGGGAATTATTCTACAATAGTTTTACATTTCTAGTTATCCATTTCCTTGCATCTCATTCATATTCTTTTTCTTAGTAGTAGTTTTTATTGCTTTTCCTTTTCAAATTACTCACTGGGGGAAGAGGGGGTGAATTTTTTTAAATAAAATTATTTATAGTTCAGCAGTATTGGCCTTAACAAGAGGTCTTTGCGGTCAAAAGAACCCATTTAAGATTTTAAATCTCTGAATTCAGTAATCCTCAGAACAGAAAGTTACTAAATTAATATTTTTTATATAAATACATTTCTATATGACAACTAAATCCCTTCCATAATGGGGATGCAGTTGATTGTCAGAGATTTACATCTGTCTCTTGAGCTTTGTCTAGTCAGGAGAAAAAACAATTTAAATAAAAACACTTGCAAATAGCTTCAATTTCCTATCCTTTTTACACCTACCAAACAGCTTTATTATCTAGGAAGACAATTAGCAGAAGAAAAAAATAGTTAATTGAAATATATCCAGCACTGAAGACCAGCATTTCTTATGTACTTGAGTTACAGATTGACCAGATTTCAGGGACTCTTAGAAACAGATTAAGATTTACTGTTATTTTTTCCCTTCTAAAGTTATTCAGTCCACTGGAAAGTAATCTCCCAAAAAGATCAATATTCTCCTTCATTGCTGATTGAGTTAGCCTTCTAAATACAAACAGGAGGAGATAAAAAACACACACATCTAGCAAATCTAATCAAGCCATAAATGATCCAGCATGTCCATTAAGATGTATTGAATTTCCATCTATTTACATTTATGGGTAAGTACTTGTTGCAAACTGGAAATTCGTATACAATGGTGACACTTCTTAATATACTCTACACAGCCATAAGATAATGCAGTCAGTCTTTCATGCTAGTGCATGAGGTCTTAAATCCAGATGGCATTGTTCATTGTGAAAATACAATTGTATGCCATATTGTGTTGACCAAGGTGGTTGTTCATGGGTTACATGTTAAAGAACAAGTAAGTAAAAGGCATACATGAGATCTGAGTTGTCAGGGGAAAAAATGTATTGTCTAGCAGTCATGTAATAGTTATATATGTATGTCTTTCCCCACATACATTTATGTGGGTAGTCCTACTAGCAAACAGGCTTTTAAATGAATTCTGAAGAGTTGTAATGGATGACTTTATGCATCTTTTTCAGTTATTCCATCCTTAATACCAATTTCATATCAAATGAAACTTCTGTCATGGTTCTGCATTCTATAGGTAGGAATGCCTTCTCTTTTCCACCTCTGTTATCCCATAGTCCTAAAATCCAAATTCATCAAGATACAGAAAGGGAAAAAATGGCTAAAGCATTTGAAATGTAAACTACTCCATATGGCTTTCATTTTAACAAAATCCCTTGTTTCCTTTCCCTTTAGCTGTAGACAGTATTTAATTATTTGTCCTCTTTTTGATAGTATTACATGGTAACTCTCCTTTTTTGGGGAAAAAAAAGAGAAGTTAGTGAAGATGGGCCAGAGATGTTGCTGCTGCTGTTGAAGTCTAGTCTTAGAAGGAAAATCCACATTGTTTGACAGTCTTTTACATGGTAACTGTCCTAGCAAGGTGGTGGTTGGGATTCAGCTGGATCTGGTAGAGATGGCAATGCTATCTGAGTCACTATCCCTCTCTGGCCCCTTTCTGGCCAGGACACCTCTCAGGATCAGGATGTTGAAAGTCCAGGGGCCTAAATGGCAGCCATGATGGTGAAGCTTGCTCCAGTAGCCTCTGTCTATTCTTTCTGTCTGTTTTCTTTGTTCTTTTGTGCTCCCCCACTTCTTTAGGGACCCCAAAAGAGAGTTATTCAGTCTCCCTTTCATACCTTTTCCATAATCATTTGTTATAGGTTATTTTAACATGTTATGAACTTCAACATAATGTTTACAGTTGAGCTCACAATTCAGGTTAATTTGTAGGCTCAATTGTCACAACAGGATGAAATCATCATTTTAAGACTAGGGAATATTTCTTCCAATCTTCAGACTCTTTCAAAGCAGAATACACTTTTCTAAATTTAATCCTGGGTCTTTAAAATTCTTCCTGTCTTATAGAGGAATTTCCCCAAGTAACACTGAGTAAAAAAGACACTCCTTTCCTGAAGGACAAATAGGTTATCCAGGCCTTGGCATGTAATTTTTAATATTTGTCAGTACTGATTTGATTTTTCTTTACTATGCTTTATTTGTGAACATTTTGCATTATTCAACCAGCTCTCTTTACCTTCAATAGAAAGGGAGACAACAACCAGCATTGTGCAATAAGGGTTTGCGTTTGTGTGTGTGACAGACAGATCAGGTCCAGTTCCTCATCCTTTCATCAGCTGTGTATTCTGGAATCTAATTGTTCTGCCTAGGTCCTTAGGACAGAGAAGATGAGAAAGAGACTGTGCTTCCAGTCAGAGATCTGCTTTCATTCATGTATATATGTCTTTTCTGTGTTCTCCACTATAGCTGGGGATTTCTCCAATTATATCTCCCAGGGGTACACACTGATCTGCCCAATAAATAAAAGGCATTGCAATATATCCACACCAGGAAAAGGTCATGGTTAGGTGATGTTAGTTAGTACACCCCAACCTATCTGTACCCATATTTAA
Organism: Trachemys scripta elegans; assembly: GCF_013100865.1. NCBI lineage: Eukaryota > Metazoa > Chordata > Testudines > Emydidae > Trachemys > Trachemys scripta. The sequence continues at coordinate 62,952,619 of NC_048305.1, forward strand.
ACAGCCCCAAAGCAGTAGAATTAAATGATCTAATTTAAAGGTTCAATCCTTATTTTGAGCTGGAACAGAATTGAGAGATTTACCACATAATACCTATAAGTACTCCACCAGCGTCAGAATTAAAAAGCACTTCTTTCAAACTTCTTTCTGCAATTCAGAATCACAACACATTGAGTATCGCATTGCACAGGCTTGTGTGGCAATTATTAGTGAATAGTAATGTCTGTTTATGTTCTAACCAAGTAGCTCTGCTTGGCAGAATCCTTAATAGATACATATCATTGAAACAGCACTAACTGCCTTAGTTAAAAGTTAGCACACACACAGAGGCATTTGAGCAAAAAAAGGGGGGGGGTGCTAGATCTTAAGCTGGTGTAAATGAGTATAAATCTACAATCCACATAATTTCTGTTCACCAGAAACCTTGCCAAAGTTCTGCAAATTCCCTTTCCTCCCCATTCCACTGCAATGTATACATTCAAACTTTTGGTACAAAGTAATTTGTTCTGGTGGAAATTTCTTTTCATCTCTGGTGAAATTAACAAACAGCACAGTGTGAACAGTGAATTTGCTGAACTCTTTAGAAACCTGTAAAAAAGGCAGTCTTGTTGTATTCATGATATTTGAACAGTTCTATATCGCGGTTTTGCAACAAACTTCAAAGAACACTCATCATTAAAACAACAACCCAACATATTGCCAATGCAAAGCTTTGCTCCACAAAAGGGAGATAGGTACAAAGTAGTTTGTTCACCTGATATTGTGTAACATTTCAAACAGCCCCTGGCATTTCATGGCAAACAATGATAAACATTCCAATTAGAGAGAATTGATCTTTTTTTAGTAATGTTGGAGTTATTTCAATTCCTCCCTCTCAGTCCTCATTTTTGAAAAATATTAAGGACGTTATCCTCAACACAGGATTTTTGTTGGTTAGCAACTTATTTTTGCTTATTTCTTTCTTGTAATCAACCTTGGGAATGGGTAATCCATTTCTTTATATCACAAAGTGGAAGCGAATAGGTTTCTAACTCTATTGCCAATCCCTGTGAGAATCGCTATCAGAAGGTAGTCAGATAAATGAACATTTATTATTTTACTGTTGACTCTAAAGTTGAAGCATGTCACTTCTCAGATAGAAGAGTTTGAGAAACAAGAGACTTTTGAGTTCCTGAACTCTGGCCTCACAGACAAAACTACTCCTATCAAGAGTGGAAGCAATTGAAGCAAAAACGGTCTTTTTCTTTCTCAGTAAAGAGCCTAATACAATGGCACCTGGATCCATAATTAGGGCTTTTTGGAACTATGACAATACAACTAACTCGGTGATGATGATGAAAAGTGCTTCTGTCAAGCCACTAGACCAATTAATACAGAATGGGTTTTGTTATAATTCACCTCACATCTTTCACAACACGCACAATTTCAGAGTCCTCAACCCAGCATCTAATATTGTGGCCATAATTTTGCATGTTTGCTTGCACAGTTATTTTGAACATACAAATCTGAATTTACATATTTGCAAAAAGTTGGAAAAGAAAAACTAGCACAAGAGACTAGACTTAGACCCTGATCCAGCTAACTATCGAAGCACATGATAAACTTCTAGCATGTGAATAGTTATATTAGCCAATGGGACTATTCACAGGTGTAAAGTTAAGCACATGCTGAAGTGTGTTGATGCATTGGAGCTTTATTGTATTTCATGCATTAGTTTTAATCTGATTTCTTAACATATCCTTCACAGTTTCTCTCCAACACCACCTTCACTTTCTTTCCTCCGGAATATGCCAATGTTGTCACATTACTGTGTTCATTCTCCTTTTTACTGCCTATTCTTAATGTATAGTGCAATATCCTAGTCTATAGGGCCTAACTCAAAGCTCATTGAAGCCAGTAAGACTCTTTCCATTGACTGTAATTGGCTTTAGATCAGGCTCATATAAAGTACAAGTCACTTCAGAGAATCACTTGCAAGAACTTAGTTCCTCCTGTGATTCTGACCCCTCAGGCAGTGCAGTTGCTTCAGTGATTATGGCTTCTCACTAGTTGTGGTACTTCTTCCCAGGTGATGCCAGCACATGCAATATCCTCTGTTACTGTCTTCTGCCAGTTCTTCTTTGGCCTTTCTTGCTTCCTCTTTTCTCTCTCAGGTACCCAAGGCAATGCTTGACAGCATGTTTCCCAACTTCCATACAGTGTACATGTTCCAGCCACCTGAGCCTTGCATCTTTGTTAGAAAATACTATGTCCTGCTCTGTCAGGTCCCTTACTACATGGTTGATAGTCACATTAGTGTTGATCTCCATTCGAACTTGTGAAACTTTTTGTGTTAGAAAAGAACGCCTTCTATCTTTAGGGTGTTTGTGCCAGAAAGATTCAAAAGCTATTCACTATTATCAGTTCAGATGCCTTCCACTACTGTGCCCATGACTTTTCCCCAGCCAGCAGGGTTGTTGCCAATTTGTTGCCTATCATCTAGTTGATGTCATGGTTAGGTCATCCAATACTTGCCTACAAGAACAAAAAATAGTCCCAATGGTATTGCAACCATATACTTTTCTATATAATCTGTTCAATTTTTGAACAGATACATCACCTCTTGATCATGTAAATATTGATAGTTTATCTATACTTATGCAAATAGATGTATTGTCATATGTTTATATGTGTTTATTCTTTTTACTGTGTCCTTTAAATACTAGTATGGATGTGTGTAGATAGTGATACATATAAACTTATACTGTAAAGGACTTTGATAGGGAAAATAACAATATAATCTAAATGATAAATGGTGAGTAAACCTAATCTTCCCATCACATTGTACTTAATATCTGCAATTTAAATCAACATACAATTTCTAGAGCTCCTACAGTAGCTTCAGTTTATTGGTATAAAATAATTTTGTTAAATACCTTCCAAGCTAGAACCATGAACAAATTTCTTTCACTCAGAGGGAAAATATGACTGTTTCTATCTTTTTTTTCTGTGGATGTTTCGACCAGCCCACTCCTAGTAAAGCAACTGGTGAATGGCATTCTGACGGTCCAGTAAAAATGGGGTTTTGTATTTTCAGCCAGAGATAAATTAATCCACAAAAACTCCACTTAGATAAAGTAATTGAGCCAGTATATTCATTCCCCTATTCTGCTGTTATTGTGTCTTCCATGTAACTGAATTAGGGAATGAATGTAGTACTTTGTCTACAGTTAGGAGACAGGTAGAGTAAAAAGCATTGACTACGTGCAAGACCCCACATATTGTATAGCTACAGAATTTCCGATGGATTCACTGCCTCCTATGGAACTGTGCTCCAAAATCTCAACTTTGTCTTTTAAAATCATGTTTCTAGCTCCTATAGTTACAGAGATGCACTGAATTAACATTTTCAAATTTATGTCTTCCTGAGTTTGCAGAAACCCTGAAACAATAGCTCTGAGGTGTGAACTGCCCTGTTCATCTCAGTCAGGGCACTATGCATCCATGGCTGTGGAATTTGACACTTTTACCACAATACTACAAAATTAACATTTTTGCCGAATGTTTTGCTACAGGCATGTGCCCCGCATTTGCTCCAGTCCATCCAAAACCTACCTGCAGCTGCCTCTCGTTCCCCAGCTTTTCCACAAGGAAAGCTTTTGAGCTTTAGAGCCACACAGAGTTCTTCTTCAGGTCTGGGAAAGGTACTCCCAGGCTAAGGCTACACTAGAGAGCATACAGGAGCACAGCTGCACCGATGCAGGTATATTGCTGTAAATTTTCTGTGTAGTCGCTCTAAGTCAACGGGAGAGAGATCATCCATCCGCTTAATTACTCCATCCCCCATGAGCAGTAGTAGCTATGTCAGCGGAAGCAGTGAAACATGTTCACCCCGGGTGATAAGGTGTTTTGTCTCTTAGCACTTTCCTTTGTGAATTCATTCAAGAGTGTAGTGATTGTCTGGTTTCACCCACATAGTTGTTGATGCACTGGATGAAGTAAACCACATATTGTGTAGGAATGTGTAGAATAAATGAATCTTGAAAGGTGTAGATCAGTGGATCTCCAACTTTTTTACTGGTGACCCCTTTCACATAGCAAGTCTCTGAGTGCGACTCCCCCCCCCCTATAAATTAAAAACACTTTTTTATATATTTAACACTATTATAAATGCTGGAGGCAAAGTGGGTTTGGGGTGGAGGTTGACAGCTCGCGACCCCCCAAGAAATAACCTCACAACTCCCTGAGGGGTCCTGACCCCCAGTTTGAGAACCCCTGGTGTAGATCATTGTAGCAGTGTAGATAAGTCTGCAGGTTTTGCATCTGTTCTGGCAGGATCTGGTGCCACTTTGAATTGGTATGTCCTGGTCTGTACGGAGCTTGCTACTGATGAGCTTGGGGGGGGGGGATTGTTTGAATGCCAGGAATGGGGGTTCAGGAATGATTTCTTACAGGAGGAGGATCTCCCTCAAGTTGGGTTGTAGTCTGATGACAGCCCATATTGTTATCCGGGGTTCTTTCAACCCAAAGCTCTTGGTAACTTTTACTCTATGTGAGGTAGTGTCAGGAAATAAATTAGGGGAGACACGGCCATCAAACCGAAAAAACAGGGGTCAGCAACCTACGGCACACTTGCCAAACATGGCACGTGAGCCGATTCTGAGTGGCACGCTGCCTGCCCAGTGAGAGGAGGAGGAGGGGCAGAGGGGCTGGAAAGTGCCACGCTGGGGGAAGAAGTGGGGGCAGGGGGAAGCTTGGCTGCGGCAGGACCAAGCTTCTGCCTCCTGCCCCGGCAGGGGAGAGCGGTGGGGGGGGGATCCCGGCCCCCTGCCCCACTCATCCCCCCTGCCCACCGATCTCCCCTGTGGGGGCAGGAGGCAGAAGCTTGGTCCTGCAGCTAGGGTGACCAGACAGCAAATATGAAAAATCGGGATGGGGGTAGGGGGTAATAGGAGCCTATATAAGAAAAGGCCCCAAAAATCGGGATTGTCCCTATAAAATCGGGACATCTGGTCACCCTACCTGCAGCAGACAAGTTTCCCTCCTCCCCCGCTTCTTCCCACAGCTTGATGCATTCCGGCCCCTCTGCCCCTCCTCCTCCCTCTCCCTATCCACGATGGCCCTTGCGAGGGAGAGGGGGAAGAGCGGCAGCCTGCACGCAGCTCTGTAGAGGAGGCAGAGAGACGTAGGGACGGGCCTGGGGGAAGGGGGTGGAACAGCGCATATCCCTCCCAGACCCCTGCCATGAGCCGCTCAGCGCATGGGGCTGGAAGAACAACCATGAGTCGAGCACCCCACCCCTCTTCCCATAACCCCCCACCCCAACACCCCCCAGCCTTCTGCCCTGCAACCCCCCCACAACCCCAGCCCTCTGCCCTGACGTCCCCCCAACACCCAGCCTTCTGCCCTGCACCCACCCACACCCTCCAGCCCTCTGCCCTCACCTCCCCCCAACACCCAGCCTTCTGCCCTG